>NW_026651814.1:52500-77329 GCF_029873635.1 Malania oleifera | reverse complement strand
CCTAAAAACTCTATAACCCTAAAGCCTAAACCCTAAACTCGAAACACTAAACACTAAACCCTAAATCCTAAACCCTATACCCTAAACCCAAAACCCAAAACCATAAACCTAAACACTAAAACCTAAGCCCAAAATCCTAAAACCCTAAACCGTAAATCCTAAATCCAAAACCCTAAACAATAAACACAACTTTGCACCCTAAAACCAAAACCCTAAACCTAAACCCTAAACCCTAAACCCTAAACCCTAAATACTAAACACTAACCCTAAACCCTAAAACCTAAACCCTATACCCTAAACCCTAAACCCAAAATACTAAACACTAAAGCCTAAAACCAAAACCCTAAACCCAATAACCCTAAACCCTAAACCCTAAACCCTAAACCCTAAAAACTGAACCCTAAACCCTAAACCCTAAACCCTAAACCCTAAACCCTAAACCCTAAACCCTAATACCCTAAACCCTAAACCCTAAATCCTAAACCCTAAATACTAAACACTAAACCCTAAACCCTAAACAGTAAACACTAAAACCCAAACCCGTAAACCCTAAACCCAAAAAACTAAACACTAAACCCTAAACCCTAAACCTTAACCCAAAACCAAAAAACCTAAACCCTAAACCTTAAACCCTAGACCCTGAAAACCCTAAACCCTGAACCCCAAAGCCTAAACCCCAAATCCCAAACCCAAAAACCTAAACCCTAAATACTAAACACTAAACCCAAAACACTTAACCCTAAACACTAAACCCTAGCCATAAACCCTAAACACGAAACCCTAAACCCTAGGCTCTAAAAACCCTAAAGCCTAAACCCTAATCCCATACCCTATACACTAAACCCGAATCCCCAAACCATATAACCCTAAACCAAAAACCTTAAACCCTAAACCTTAAACCCTAAACCCTAAACCACAAACCCTAAACCCTAAACACCAAACCCTAAACCATAACCCTAAACCTTAAACCCCAAACCGTAAACCCTAGACCATAAAAACCTCAAAAACTAACCCCTAAACCCTAAACCCTAAATAGTAAACCGTAAACCGTAAACCCTAAACCTTAAACCCTAAAACCCTAAACCCTAAACCCAAAATCCTAAACCCTAACCCCTAAACCCTAAAACCCTAAATCCAAAACACTAAACACTAAACCCGAAACCCCTAAACCCAAAACCCTAAACCCTAAATAGAAAACCCAAAACCCAAAACCATAAACCATAAACCCTAAACCCTAAACCCAAAACCGTAAACCCTAAACTCAAAATACACAACAATAAACCCTAAACGCTAAACCCTAAACCCTAAACCGCAAACCCTAAATACTAAACACTAAACCCTAAACCCTAAACCCTAAACCCTAAACCCTATATGGACAACCCTAGAACCTAAACACCTAAACCCCAAATCCTAAACCCTAAACCAAAACCCTAAAACCTACACACTAACCCCTAAACACTAGTCCCTGAAAACCCTAAACCCTAAACCCTAAATCCAAAACCCAAAACCCTAAACCGTAAACACTAAAAACTAAACCCTAAGCTCTAAACCTCAAACCCTGACACTAAACCCTAAAGCCGAAAGCCTAAACCCGAAACCCAAAACCCTGAACCCTAGGCCCTAAAAACCCTAAACCCTAAACCCTAAACCAAAATCCCAAACACTAAACACCAAACCCGAATCCCTAAACCATATAACCCTAAACCCTTAACCCTAAACCCTAAAACCTAAACCCTAATACCCAAATACCCTAAACCCTAAACCCTAAACCCTAAACCCTAAACCCTAAACCCTAAACCTGAAAACCTAAACCCCTAAACCCTAAACCCTAAACCCTAAACCCTAAACTCTAAAACCTAAACCCTAAAACCTAAACACCTAAACCCTAAACCATAAACCCTAAACCCTAAACACAAAACACAAAACCCTTCCAAACCCTAAACCCTAAACCCAAAACCCTAAACCCCAAACCCTAAACCCTAAAACCTAAAACCTAAAACCTAAAATCAAACCCCAAACCCTAACCCTAAAACCCTAAACCCTAAACCCGAAACCCTAAACCCTAAACCCTATAACCCTAAACCCTAAATCGTAAACCCTAAACCCTAAACCCTAAACCCTAAACCTTTAACCCTAAACCCAAAACCCTAAACCCTAAACCCTAAACCCTAAATACTAAACACTAAAACCTTAAGCACAAACCCAAAACCCGAAACCCTAAACACTATAACCCAAAACCCAAAATCTTAAACCCTAAACTCGAAGCCCCAAACCCGAAACCCTAAACCCGAAACCATAAACCCTAAACCCTAAACCCTAAACCCTAAACCCTAAAACCCTCAACCCTAAACCCTAAATCCAAAACCCTAAACAATAAACCCTAAACCCTAAACCTTAAACCTTAAATCCAAAACCATGAAATCTAAACCCTAAACCATAAGCCGTAAACCCTAAACCCTAAACCCCATAACCCTAAATCCTAAACCCTAAACGCGAAACCCTAAACTCTATAACCCTAAAGCCTAAACCCTAAACTCGAAACACTAAACACTAAACCCTAAATCCTAAACCCTATACCCTAAACCCAAAACCCAAAACCATAAACCTAAACACTAAAACCTAAGCCCAAAATCCTAAAACCCTAAACCGTAAATCCTAAATCCAAAACCCTAAACAATAAACACAACTTTGCACCCTAAAACCAAAACCCTAAAACCTAAACCACATACCCTAAACCCTAAACCCTAAATACTAAACACTAAACCCTAAACCCTAAAACCTAAACCCTATACCCTAAACCCTAAACCCAAAATACTAAACACTAAAGCCTAAAACCAAAACCCTAAACCCAATAACCCTAAACCCTAAACCCTAAACCCTACACCCTAAAAACTGAACCCTAAGCCCTAAACCTTAAACCCTAAACCCTAAACCCGAAACCCTAAACCCTAATACCCTAAACCCTAAACCCTAAATCCTAAACCCTAAATACTAAACACTAAACCCTAAACCCTAAACAGTAAACACTAAAACCCAAACCCGTAAACCCTAAACCCAAAAAACTAAACACTAAACCCTAAACCCTAAACCTTAACCCAAAACCAAAAAACCTAAACCCTAAACCTTAAACCCTAGACCCTGAAAACCCTAAACCCTGAACCCCAAAGCCTAAACCCCAAATCCCAAACCCAAAAACCTAAACCCTAAATACTAAACACTAAACCCAAAACACTTAACCCTAAACACTAAACCCTAGCCATAAACCCTAAACACGAAACCCTAAACCCTAGGCTCTAAAAACCCTAAAGCCTAAACCCTAATCCCATACCCTATACACTAAACCCGAATCCCCAAACCATATAACCCTAAACCAAAAACCTTAAACCCTAAACCTTAAACCCTAAACCCTAAACCACAAACCCTAAACCCTAAACACCAAACCCTAAACCTTAACCCTAAACCTTAAACCCCAAACCGTAAACCCTAGACCATAAAAACATCAAAAACTAACCCCTAAACCCTAAACCCTAAATAGTAAACCGTAAATCGTAAACCCTAAACCTTAAACCCTAAAACCCTAAACCCTAAACCCAAAATCCTAAACCCTAACCCCTAAACCCTAAAACCCTAAATCCAAAACACTAAACACTAAACCCGAAACCCCTAAACCCAAAACCCTAAACCCTAAATAGAAAACCCAAAACCCAAAACCATAAACCATAAACCCTAAACCCTAAACCCAAAACCGTAAACCCTAAACTCAAAATACACAACAATAAACCCTAAACGCTAAACCCTAAACCCTAAACCGCAAACCCTAAATACTAAACACTAAACCCTAAACCCTAAACCCTAAACCCTAAACCCTATATGGACAACCCTAGAACCTAAACACCTAAACCCCAAATCCTAAACCCTAAACCAAAACCCTAAAACCTACACACTAACCCCTAAACACTAGTCCCTGAAAACCCTAAACCCTAAACCCTAAATCCAAAACCCAAAACCCTAAACCGTAAACACTAAAAACTAAACCCTAAGCTCTAAACCTCAAACCCTGACACTAAACCCTAAAGCCGAAAGCCTAAACCCGAAACCCAAAACCCTGAACCCTAGGCCCTAAAAACCCTAAACCCTAAACCCTAAACCAAAATCCCAAACACTAAACACCAAACCCGAATCCCTAAACCATATAACCCTAAACCCTTAACCCTAAACCCTAAAACCTAAACCCTAATACCCAAATACCCTAAACCCTAAACCCTAAACCCTAGACCCTGAAAACCCTAAACCCTAAACCTGAAAACCTAAACCCCCAAACACTAAACCCTAAACCCTAAACCCTAAAGTCTAAAACCTAAACCCCAAAACATAAACACCGAAACCCTAAACCATAAACCCTAAACCCTAAACCATATACACTAAACCCTAAACCCTAACTCCAAACCCTAAACCCTAAACCCTATAACCTAAACACAAAACCCTAGACCCTAAAAACCCTAAACCATAAACCCTAAACCCTAACCCCATACCCTAACCCTAAAACCCTAAACCCTAATCCCGAAACCATAAACCCTAAACCCTATAACCCTAAATTGTAAATCGTAAACCCTAAACCGTAAACCCTAAACCGTAAACCTTTAACCCTAAACTCAAAACCCTAAACCCTAAACCCTAAACCCTAAATACTAAACACTAAAACCTTAAGCACAAACCCAAAACCCGAAACCCTAAACACTATAACCCAAAACCCAAAATCTTAAACCCTAAACTCGAAGCCCCAAACCCGAAACCCTAAACCCGAAACCATAAACCCTAAAGCCTAAACCCTAATCCCTAAACCCTAAAACCCTCAACCCTAAACCCTAAATCCAAAACCCTAAACAATAAACCCTAAACCCTGATCCCTAAACCCTAAACCCTAAAACCTAAACCCTAAACCCTACACCCTAAATACTTAACACTATACCCTAAACCCTAAACCCAAAACCCTAAACCCTATAACCCAAAACCCAAAACACTAAACCCGAAACCCTAAACCCTAAACCCAAAACCCTAAACATTAAACGCTAAACCCTAAAACCTAAACCCTAATACGCTAAACCCTATAACCTAAATCCTAAACCCTAAACCCTAAATATTCAACACTAAACCCTTAACCACCCTAAAACCGTAAACCCTAAACCCAAAATCCAAAACCCTAAACACTAAACCCTAATCCCTAAACACTAAACCCTAAATGCAAAATACTAAACACTAAACCCTAAAACCCTAAACCCTAAACCCAAAACCGTAAACCCTAAACCCTAAAACCCAAAACCTTGAACCCTAAATCCAAAACCCTAAACGCAAAACCTGAAACCCGAAACCCAAACCCAAAACCCTAAACTCTAAACACTAAACCCTAAACCGAAAACCCAAAACCCAAAACTTTAAACCCTAAACCCTAAACCGTAAAACCCTAAACCCTAAACCCAAAACCCAAAACCCTAAACCATAAACCCTAAATACTAAACACTAAACCCTAAACCCTAAATCGTAAACCCTAAACCCTAAACACTTAATCCTAAACACTACACCTTAAACCCCAAACCCTAAACCCCAAACCCTAAAAGCCAAGCACCTAAACCCTAAACCGTAAACCCCAAACCCTAAATACTAGACCCTAAACCCTAACCCAAAACCCTAAACCCTAAACCCTAAACCCTAACCCTAGACCCTGAAAACCCTAAGCCTTAAACCCACAACCTTAAACCCTAAACCCAAAACCCTAAATCCCAAACCCTAAAGCCAAAACCCTAAATACTAAACACTAAATCCTAAACCCTAAACCCTAAACCGTAACCGTAAACCCTAAATCCTAAACCCTAAACCCTAAACCCTAAACCCTAAACCCTAGGCCCTAAAAACACTAAACCCTAAACCCTAAACCCTAATCCCAAACCTAAAACCCTAAACCCGAATCCCTAAACCCTATAACCCTAAACCCAAACACCCTAAACCCTAAACCCTAAACTCCAAAACGAAAACCCTAAAACCTAAACACCTAAACCCAAAACTATAATCCCAAAATCCTAAACCACAAACCATATACACTAAATCTTAAACCCTAAACCCTGAACCCTAACTCCAAACCCTAAACCATAAACCCTATAACCTAAACCCTAAACCCTATGCCCTAAAAACCCTAAACCCTAAACCTTAACCCCAAACCCTATGCCTAAAACCCTTAACCCAAAACCCTAAACCGTATAACCCTAAAATCGAAACACTGGACCCAAAACCGTAAACCCTAAGCCCTGAACCCTAAACCATAACCCTAAGCCCTAAACCCTAAACCCAAAACCTTTAACCCCAAACTCAAAATCCTAAACCCTAAACCGTATAACCTCAACCCTAAATGCTAAACACGAAAACCTAAACCCTAAACCCTAAACCCTATAACCCTAAACCCAAAACCCAAAACCCGAAGCCCTAAACACTAAACCCTAAACCCTAAGCCCTAAACCCTAATACCATAAACCCTAAACCCTAAACCCTAAACCCTAAACCCTAAATTCTAAACCCTAAACCCTATAATCCTAAACCCTAAACCCAAAATCTGAAACACAAAACCCAGAACCCTAAACCCTAGACCCTAAAACCTAAACCATAAAACCTAAACGCTAAAACCTAAACCTTAAACCCTGAATATTGAACACTATACCCTAAACCCTAAACCATAATACCTAAACCCTAAACCCTAAACCCGAAACCCTAAACCCTATAACCCTAAACCCTAAACACGAAACGCACCTACAACCCTAAACCCTAGACCCCAAACCCTAAACCCCAAATTCTAAACACTAAACCCTCAACCCTAAACCCTAAACCCTAGTACCATAAACCATAAACACTAAATTCTAAACCCTAAACCCTAAATTAAAAAAACTAAAGCCTAAACCCTAAACCCTAAAACCTAAACCCAAAAACCCTAAACCCCAAACACTAAACCCTACACCTTAAACCCAAAACCCTAAACCCTCCTAAACCACAAACTCTAAACCCTAAACCCTAAACCAAAAACACTAAACCCAAAACCCTAAATAATAAACACTAAACCCTAAACCCTAAACCTTAAATCCTAAACCCTAAACCCTAAAACCTAAACTCTAAACCCTAAACCCTAAACCCTAAAACCTAAACACCTAAACCCGAAACCCGAAACCCTAAACCCTAAACCCTAAACACAAAACACTAAAAACCCTAGCCCTAAACCCTAAACCCTAAACCTTGGAGTTTAAAAAATCTAAACCCTAAACCCTAAACTCAAACCCTAACCCCAAACGCTAAATGATAAACTCGAAACACTAAATGCTAAACAATAACCCTAAACCCTAAACCCCAACCCCTAAACCCTATATCCTAAGCCCTAAACCCTAAAACCCTAAACCCTAAACCCTAAATCCAAAACCCTAAACACTAAACCCTAAATCCTAGAACCAAAACCCTAAAATCTAAATCCTAAACCCTAAACCCTAAATCTTAAACCCTAAACCCCAAACTCGAAACGCTAAACCCTGTAACCCCAGACCCTAAACCCTAAACCAGAAACCCCAAACACTAAATCCTCAACCCTAAACTCTAATACCCAAAATACTAAACACTAAACCCTAAACACTAAACCCAAAACCCTAAACCCCTAAACCCTAAATCAAAAACCCTTAACATTAAACCTTAAATCCTAAACCCTAAACCCGAAGCCCTAAAACCTAACCCAAAAACCTAAATCCTAAACCCTAAATACTAAACCCTAAACCCTAAAACTTAAACTCTAAAACATTAACCCTAAACCCTAAACCCTAAACCCTAAATACTAAACACTATACCGTAAACCCTAAACCCTAAACCCTAAACCCAAAACCCTAAACCCTAAAACCCTAAACCCTAAACCCTAAACCGTATATCCAAAACCCTAAACCCTAAACCCTAAACCCTAAACCCTAAACCCTAAAACCTAAACACCTAAAACCTTAACCTTACACCCTAAACCCTAAACCCTAACCCTAAACCCTAAACCTAAACCCTAAACCCAAATACCCTAAACCCTAAACCCTAACTCCTAAACCCAAAACCCTAAACTATAAATCCTAAACCCTAAACCCTAAACCCTAAATCGTAAACCCTAAACACTAAACCCTTAACCCTAAACCCTAACTCCAAACCATAAACCCTAAACCCTATAACCTAAACCCAAAACCTTAGACAGTAAAAACCCTAAATCCTAAACCCTAAACCCTAACCCTAAACCCTAAACCCGAACCACTAAACCCTAAACCCTATAACGCTATAACCCTAAACCCTAAACCCAAAACCCTAAACCCTTATCCTTAAACCCTAAACCCTAAACCTTTAACCCTAAACCCTATAACCCTACACGATAAACCGTAAACCATAAACCCTAAACACTACACCCTAAACCCTAAACCTTAATACCCTAAACCCAAAATCCGAAACCTTAAACCCTAAATACTATACACTAAAACCTAATCCCCAAACCCTAAACCCAAAACCCTTAAATCCTAAACCCTAAACCCTAAACCCTTAAATCCTAAACCCTAAACCCTAAATCCAAAACCTTAAAAACTAAACCTTAAACCCTAAACTCTAAATGCTAAACCCGAACCCCTAAACCCTCTAACCCTGAACCCTAAACACGAAACCCTAAACATTAAACCCTAAACCCTAAACCCTAAATACTAAACACTATACGGAAAACTCTAAACCCTAGATCGTAAACCCTAAATCATAAACCCGAAAGCCTAAACCCTAAAACCTAAACCCATAACTCGAAACCCTAAACACTAAATCGTAAACCATAAACCCTAAACCCTAAACCCTAATACACTAAACCCTAAGCCAAAAACCCCAAACCCTAATACCCTAAACCCTAAACCCTAAACCCTAATACCCTGAACCCTAAGCCAAAAACCCCAAACCCTAATACTCTAAACCCTAAACCCTAAACCCTAAATACCTAACACGAAACCCTAAACCCTAAAACCTAAAACCTAAACCCTAAACCCTAAAACCCTAAACCCTAAACCCTAATTTCAAAACCCTAAACACTAAAACCTAAACCCTAAACCCTAAACGCTAAACCCTAAACCAAGAATCCTAAACCCTAAACCCTAAACCCTAAACCCTAAACCCTAAACCCCAAACTCTAAACCCTAAACTCTAAACCCTAAGCACAAAACCCTAAATAATAAACACTAAACCCTAAACCCAAAAAGCTAAACCCTAAACCCTAAACCCTAAACCCTAAACCCTAAAACCTAAACACCTAAAACCTAAACCCTAAACCCTAAACCCTAAACCCTAAACACTAAACCCTAAACCCTAGCCCTAAACCCTAAACCCTAAACCCTAAACCCAAACCTTAACCCCAAACCCTAAACCCTAAACTCGAAACCCTAAACCCTAAACCCTATAACCCTAAACCTTAAACCCTAAACCCTAACCCCTAAACCCTAAATCCTATGCCCTAAACCCTAAAACCCTAAACCCTAAATCCAAAACCCTAAACACTAAACCCTTAACTGTAAACCCTAAACCCTAAACCGTAAACCCTAAACCGTAAACCCTAAACCCTAAACTCTAAACCCTAAATCGTAAGCCATAAATCGTAAACCCTAAAACCTAAATCGTGAACCCTAAACCCTAAACCTAAAATACTAAATACTATACCGTAAACCCTAAAGCCTAAACCGTAAATCCTAAACCCTAAACCCAAAAGCCTAAGCCCTATAACCCTAAACTCAAAACCCTATACCCTAAACCCTAAATCCGAAACCCTAAACCCTATAAACCTATTAGAATTGGTGTATTCGCAAGGGGGGGGGAGTGAATTGGAAGTTTAAACTTTTCTCCTAGGTTAATCTATCCAACAACAATATCTATACAACCTAGGGTCTATGTATGCAGTTTCCAAATGCGTAGATAACTATGATATGGAAATTAACTCACACCATAACATACATGTGCGGTAAATATAAAGTATAGAAATACAAACAAGGCACACGATATGTTATCGGGGTTCGACCAACTATGCCTACGTCCCTGCCTCTAGCTCGCAAGCTGGAGGATTCCACTAATAGCTCACTTAAGGGTGGAGCGGCACCGTTTACAACCAGGTCAAATTAACACAGGGCTGACCTTAACCTTAACCAGGTCAATTAGCGGGGCTTACCTCTACCTACACGCCTTAATAGGATGACGCACCTAGCTTTCCTAACTGGGTGTAGGCCAATCCGAGACTATTCCATGGCTAGTCTTCTTCTTCAGGTCCGTTCCTGGATATACAAAAAATGTGTATTACAATCAAATGGTACAGTGATTGTGCTTTCGTGTAAAGCAGATATGTACCCAAATGAGCACAAGAACATACACCACAATATGATTCAATATGTAAGCTCAATGTGGTCTAGATGGTTCAACTCTCAAAAGTATTTTCTATATGTGTAATGCGTACGTGAGAGTGATAAACAAGCAATCTTTATATCACAAGATATTCAGGAAATAAGTTCACACAAAGATGTCAAGTCTCAAGTATTTCAATCAGCAGGATATCTCAAGCATGTAAGTATCAAATGATGTATATGCTTGGTTTGCAAAAGATGTGTAATCTTTGTATTCAGCAAATAATGTATGAGTGAGTGAATTTTGCAACAAAGATCACTATCACAAACATAAATATCTTTTCACAAATATATCAATATAAATCACACAAGATATTTGAGTATGTTTTGAAAATGATTTTGCAACCCAAAGACAAATACAAGTTTCCTAGGATATTGCAACTCAAATGCAATACTCATAAGCTTAAGCAAGTCTTCTTAGGATAGGCTTATTAGCAAAAGCCCCCTAAGAACACTTAGGTTTAGCTCTTGTAAAAATCGAATAAATCAATCATGAGTGGGAGAGCAAACCTATTTAGACTAACACTCAATCAACTTACAAAGGGTTTAATCAGTATGAGAAGGTAAGTATGAGTGTAGGAGGCTCAAATATGAGTATTATAAGATTTGGAATTTTTAGAGAATTTCTCCTAATCAAAGTGGCTAATCCATTCTTCATTTTCTCAAATGATCTCATATATATAGGCATGGGAGAAAATATGACCGTTGGGGACCTATTGGGTATTATTAAGAAAGTTTAATGATGTTTAAAGCATTTTAACCCTGTTTAAAAAATATTTAACTGCAGTAAAAATCAGGGCAACCTAAGAGGTCCGTTCGACCAGAACAGGTTTGGTCGACCAAGTCTCATATGGTTCGGTCGACCAGGGGACTTTTGAACAGAGGGCTCGGTCGACCAGGAGAGGGCGATTTCTCAATTTTTCAAGGTTCGGTCAACCAGGCTATTTTGAAGTGGCTGGTTCAGTCGACCAGACTGCTGGGATTTCTCCCGAGGACCCTCAGTCGACCAAGTAGTTAGAGTTTATTTCTTTCTTGGTTGACCAGATGGTCAAGTTTTGACCCTAGGGGGTTTCGATCGACCAAGGCTTTTTGAACTACCTGGTTAATTGACCAGGTGGTCAAAATGTTGACCAGAGAGGGTTTCGGTCGATCGGGGCTTTTTGAACTATTCTGGTTCGGTCAACCAGAACCTTGGTCAATCAGTTGACCTAGGGAGGTTTCGGTCGACCAGGTCAAAATGAACTAACTTACCTGGTCAACCGAAAGTGCACCAAGTGTCTCTATTTTTTTGGTGTCTCTATTTTGGACCTGAGTGACCCTAGGACACACATATATTCACATATATTTGCTAGGCACTTAAATAGGGCTTTATTGTGTTAAGACGGGACTGAAATGCACACTTGGTTCACTTTCGGTCGACCGGCCAAATCAGTTCATTCTTGGCCTGGTCGATCGAACCATCCCTGGGTCAACCGTTGACCTAGGTCCCGGTCGACCGAGACCCTGTAGTTCATTTGACCCCGGTCGACCGAACCACCTGGAAGTCAACATTTTGACCTCCCGGTCGACTGACCAATTTTGTACTCCAACTACCTGGTCGACCGAAGGGTCCTCGAGAAAATTCCCAGCGGTATGGTCAACCAAACCAGGCAGTTCAAAATGCCCTGGTCGACCGAAACTCAGAATTTTGGGAAATCTCCCTCTCCGGTCGACCGAGCCTTTCAGTTCAAAAGTCCCTTGGTCGACCGAGCCATTTGAGTCCTGGTCGACCGGACCTCTCGGGTTGCCCTGATTTTTTACCGCAGTTAATATTTTTTAAACAGGGTTAAAATGCTTTAAACATCATTAAACTTTTCTTATAATACCCAATAGGTCCCCAACGGTCATATTTTCTCCCTTGGCTATATATATGAGTTCATTTGAGAAAATTAAGTGAGATTAGCCACTTTGATTAGGGAAGAATTCTCTGAAGAATTAAAACCCTATTCTACTCATTTTTGGGCCTTATTCACTCAAGCTTGCCTTTTATCATTGCCTACATCATTTGTAAGTGGATTGAGTGTGTTTGAATAGGTTTGCTCTCCTTATTTTGTTTGCTTGGCACGATTTTATTAGAGAGCAAAACCTAAGGATTCTTAGGGGACTTTGTTGATAAGTCTATCCTAAGAAGACCTTGTTAGATCTTCTAAGCTTGCACATTCATTGCAATATCCTGAGAAGATCTTATAATATTTTGTTTGCAAAATCTTTTTAAAATCATTTTCAAATATCTAGTGTGCTTTGTATTGAAAAATATATTTGAAGAGATATTTGTTTAGGAGATAGTGGCCTTTGTTGCAATATTCTTTCACTTATATATTATTTGCTGAAGACAAAGATTACGCATCTTTTGCAAACCGAGCTCATATTTGATTTGATACTCACATCCTTGAAATATCCTACTGATTGAAATACTTGAGACTAGACATCTTTGTGTGAACTTATTTATTGAATAGTTCTTGTGATACAAAGATTGTTTGTTTGACACTCTCACGTACGCATTACACTGATAGAAAATACTTTGAGAGTTGAACCATCTAGACCACATTGAGTTTACATATTGAATCATACTGTGGTGTAAGTTATTGCGCGCATTTAGGTACATATCTGCTTTACACGAAAGCTTATTCATTGTACCATTTGATTGTATTTCAAATACTGTTGCATTTCCAGGCACGGGCCTGAAGAGGGAGACTAGCCTTGGAATAGTCCTGGATTGGCTTAGACCCGGTTAGGAAAGCTAGGTCCGCCGTCCTGTTAAGGCGAGTAGGCTGAGGTCAGCCCCGCTAATTGACCTGGCTAAGGTTGAGGTCAGCCCTGTGTTAATTTGACCTAGTTGTAAACGGTGCCGCTCCACCCTTAAGTGAGTTATTAGTGGAATCCTCTAGCTTGCGAGCTAGAGGCGGGGACGTAGGCACAGTTGGCCGAACCCCGATAACATATCGTGTGTTCATTTACATTTCCGCACTTTATATTTACCGCACATGTATGTTATGGGTGAATGATGCGTATGACTTAACTTCCACATTATATTTATCTACGCATTTGGAAATTAAATAGACTGACCTTAGGTTGTGTATATACTGTTGTTGGATAGATTAACCTAGGAGAAAAAGTTTTAAATTCCAATTCACCCCCCCTTTTGGGAATACACCAATTCTAACATAAACCCTAAACCCTAAACCATAAACCGTAAACCTTAACTCCAAACCCTAAACCATACACCCTAAACCCTAAACCCTTGTTGACCTTATAGGTCACGCCCTGGTTTTGATAATGACAAATACTCTTATATTTAATAAATATCAAGTGCAGGTCCATATTAGCAGATCATTAATGGCACGTAACAGATCAAAAGCTTAAAGACAATTTCATATTCCAAATTGTAATATCTCTAAGTGAAATTTGTCTGTAATAGTAATTAGGGTATTCGGTTTGTAATAAGCACACACATCACATGCATGATTTATTTTGTAAGCTCAAACCGAACCATGAATGAGAAAGGACCGTAGAAAGACCTTAGGGTGCAGGTCGACCGACACCGAACTTTTTCGGTGTCTTCAAAATTGGACCCCAAATGCCTCTAGGACACTCACACTTTCACATATATGTGGTAAGCACTTACATAGGGCTTTATTGTATCAATACGGGACCGAAATGCACACTTGGTGCACTTTCGGTCGACCGGCCAACGCAGTTCACTTTGGCCTAGTCGACCGAACCAACCTTGGGTCAACAATTTGACCAAGGCCCGGTCGACCGAACCCTTATAGTTCATTTGACCCCGGTCGACCGAACCACCTGGGAGTCAACATTTTGACCTCCCGGTCGACCGACCAACTTTGTACTCCAACAACCTGGTCGACCGAAGGGTCTCAGGAAAATTCCCAGCGGTATGGTCGACCGAACCACACAGTTCAAAAAGGCCCGGTTGACCGAACCTCGAAAAATTTGGAAAATCGCCTTGCCTCGGTCAACCGACCACTCAGTTCAAAATACCCCTGGTCGACCGAGCTACTTGAGTCCTGGTCGACCGAACCATTTCTGGTCAACCGGACCTCTCGGGTTGCTCCTATTTTTACCGCGGTTAATAATTTTTTAAAGAGGGTTAAATTGTTTTAAGTGTCATTAAACTTTTCCAATAATCCCTAATAAGTCCCCAACGGTCAAAATTTTCAGTATGTCTATATATACTCCTTCATTTGGTGGATTAAGCACTGATTAGCAAAAAAGATTAGGAAAATCTCTCTCAAGCAAAAATACCTTCTTTTGATTCCTATTTGCTCATATCTTTCCTAAAAGCACTCTAGCTCACTTCTTCAAGTTCAAAATCATTTGTAAGTGCTTTGAGTATATATTCAAATAGGTTTTGCTCTCATTGTTTAGAGTGTTTGAATCGAATTTTCTCTTGAGAGCATAACCTAAGTTTTCTTAGGAGGCTTTGCTAATAAGCCTACTCTAAGAAGACTTGTGGTAAACTTCTGAGTGTTGCATTATCATTGCAATATCTTTGGAAGGTTGTATTTGTTTTGATTTGCAAAAACATATTTCAAGCTTACTCAAATATCTTGTGAAATTTATTGAACAATTTGTGAAAAGATATTTGTGCTTGTTACACTAATCTTTGTGATATTATTTATACAAGTATATATATCATTTGCCGAAAACAAAGATTATCTATTTTGCAATCTAAGCATATACACATTCGTATGCTTGACACATTCTATTGATTGACAATGTTGAGGCTTGTTTGATGCTCTGTGTGAACACGCTTGTTTGAATATTTTGAAGTACACAGATTATTATTGACACTCTCACATACTTGCTACACTGATAGAAAACATTGTTGAGAGTTGACATATTTATACCACACAGAGCTTACATTATTAAATCATCTGTGGTGCTTTGTTTTTGTGCGCATTTGTGGTACAAATCTGCTTTATGTGAAAGCACTCTTGTATTGTAACTTTGATTGTATATTTGAGAGATTCCAGGCGTGGCTTGAGGGGGCGGTAATCCAGCCCGGTAAGGATTGGTGTAAAGGTTGAGGTCAGCCCTGTGGTAATTTGACCTAACTTGTATAGGTGCCGCTCCACCCGTTTAAGTGAGCAAGTTATTGTCATAATTCTTGTGCTGGTTAGCCAAAGCGGGGACGTAGGCAGTTGGCCGAACCTCGATAACATATCTGCGTGTCATCCTCTCTTTACTGCCTTCTAGTACTTGTGTGATTGTTTAAAATGCTTTATTCAATTTCTGATATATTCACATTATTTGCACTAGATTGACCATAGGGTTGTGAACATACTGTTGTTAAAAGGACCACCTAGGAAATAAATTTTAAAAATACCAATTCACCCCCCCTCTTGGGATATCACGGTTTAGCTAACAACCCTAACCACAAACCCTAACCCTAAAACCCTAAACCCTAAACCCAAATTCCTCCCTATAACCTAAACCCTAAACCATAAACCTTAAGGCCTAAACCCCTAAACCCTAAAACCAAAACACTTAAAACCTAAACCCTAAACCCTAAATCCAAAACCCAAAACCCTAAACACTAAACCCTAAACCCTAACCCTATACCCTAAACACTAAACCCTAAACCCTAAACCCTAAACACTAAACCCTAAGCCCAAAGCCCAAGACACTAAAACCTAAACCATAAACCCTAAACCACAAAACCAAAACCCAAAACCTAAAACCCTTAACCCAAAACCCTTAACCATAAACCCAAAACCCGAAACCCTAAACTATAAACCCCTAAACCCTAAACCCTAAACCCTAAACCATAAACCCAAAACCCAAAACCCAAAAGACTAAACACTAAACCTTAAACCGTAAACGCTAAACTTCAAACCCCAAACCCTAAACCCTAAAACCATAAACACTAAACCCTAAACCCTAAACCCGAAACCATAAACCCTAAACCATAAACCCTAAAACCCTAAACCCTAAAACCCAAAACCCTAAACCTAAAATCCAAAACCCTAAACCCTAAACCCTAAACCCTAAACCCAAAACCCAAACTCACAAACCTTAAATACTGAACACTAAACCCTAAACGCCAAACCCTAATACCTAAAACCCTAAACCCTAAACCAACAACCCAAAACCCCTAAACCCTAAACACTAAATACTAAATACTAAACCCTAAACCATAACCCCTAAACCCTAAACCCTAAACCCGAAACACTAAACTCTAAATCACAAACCCTAAACTCTAAACCCTAAATACTAAACACTAAACCCTAACCCTAAACCCTAAACACTAAACCCCAAACCCTAGACCCTAAAAACCCTTAACACTAAACCCTAAATCCTAACCCCAAACCCTAAACCCAAAACCTAAAAACATAAACCCTATAACCATAAACCCTAAACCCTAAACCCTATACCCTATATCCTATACCCTAAACCCTAAACCCTAATCCCTAATTCCTAAACTCGAAACCCTAAACCCTAAATCCTAAAGCCCGAACCCAAAACCCTAAACCCTAAACCCTAAACATGAAAACCTAAAACGCCAAAACCCTAAACCCTAAACCCTAAACCCTAAACCCTAAACCCTAAAACTTAAACACCTAAACCCTAAAACCTAAACCCCAAACACTAAACCTAAATGCTAACCCAAAACCTTAAACGTCAAACCCTAAACACTAAGCACTAAACGCTAAACCCTAAACACTAAACCCTAAACCCTAAACCATAAACCGTAAACACTAAACCCTAAACCCTAAACCCTAAACCCTAAATACTAAACACTAAACCCCAAATCCCAAACCCAAAACCCTAAACCCTAAACCCTAAAACGCTAAACCATGAACTCTAAACCCTAAATCCTAAATCCTAAATCCTAAACCCTAAACATTAAACCCTAGACCCTTAAACCTAAATGCCTAAAACCTAAACCCTAAATACTAAATCCTAAGTCCTAAATCCTAAACACTAAACCCTAACCCAAAACCCTAAACCCTAAACCCTAGACCCTAACAAACCTAAACCCTAAACCCTAAACTCTAAATCTCAAACCCTAAAACCAAAACCATAACCCTAAACCCTAAACCCCAAACCCTAAACCAAAACCCTAAACCCTAAACCAAAACCCTAAACCCTAAACCCTAGAGCATAAAAAACCTAACCCCTAAACCCTAAACCCTAAACCCTAAACCCTAAACCAGAAACACTAAACTCTAAATCTCAAACCCTAAACTTTAAGCATTAAATACTAAACACTAAACCCTAAACCCTAAACCGTAAACACTAGACCCTAAAAACCCTTAACACTAAACCCTAAATCCAAACCCCAAAACCTAAACCGTAAACCCTACACCCTATACCCTAAACCCAAATACCCTAAACCCTAATCCCTAAATCCTAAACCCTACACCCTATACCCTGAACCCTAAACCCAAATACCCAAAACCCTAATCCCTAAATCCTAAACCCTAAACCCAAAACCCTAAACCATAAACCCTAAACACGAAAACCTGAAACCCCTAAACCCTAAAACCTAAACCCTAAACCCCTAATCCTAAAACCTAAACCCTAAAACCTAAATACGTAAACCCTAAACACCAAACCCCAAACACTAAACCATAAACCCTAACACAAAACCGTAAACACCAAACCATAAACACTAAATCGTAGACCTAAAAAACCCTAAGCCCTAAACCCTAAACATTAAACCCTAAACCCTAAACCATAAACCCTAAAAATAAACCTTAAACCCTAACCCTAAACCCTAAATCGCAAACCCCAAACCCAAAACCCTAAAGCCAAGACCCTAAAAACCCAAAGCCCTAAACCCTAGACCCTAAACACTAAACCCTAAACCCTAAACCCTAAACCCTAAACCCTAAACCTTATACCTTAATCCCCAAAGCCTAAAGCCAAAAGCCCAAACCCTAATACCCTAAACCTAAATCCCTAAATCCTAAACACAAAACCCCAACACCTAAATCCTAAATCCTAAACACTACACCCTAAATGCTAAACCCGAAAACCTAAACCCCTAAACCCTAAACCTAAAACGCTAAATCCTAAACACTAAACCCTAAAACCCAAACCCTAAAACCTTAACACCTAAACCCTAAAACCTAAACCGTTAACCCTAACCCAAAACCTTAAACCCTAAACCCTAAACCCTAAACCATAAACCCTAGACGCTAAAAACCGTAAACCCTAAACCCTAAACCCTAAACCGTAAACCCTTAATACTAAACATTAAACCCTAGAACCTAAACCCTACACCCTAAACCCTAAATCCTAAACCCTAAACCCTAACCTTAAACCCAAACCCTAAATCCTAAACCCTAAACCCTAAACCCTAAACCCTAAACTCTAAATCCCAAAACACTAAACCGTAAACACTAAATACTAAACACTAAACCCTAAACCCAAAACCATAGACCTTAAACCCAAAATACTAAACACTAAACCCTAAACCATAAACCCTAAGCCCAAAACCCTAAACCCGAAACCCTAAAACCCTAAACCTTAAACCTTAAATCCTACACCCTAAACCCTAAACCCAAAACCATAAACCCTAAATACTAAACACGAAACCCTAAACCCTAAACCCTAAACCCCAAACCTAAAATCGTAAACCCTAAACCCAAAACCCTAAACCGTAACTCCTTAATGCTAAACATTAAACCCTAGACTGTAAACCCTAAACCCTAAACCCTAAACCCTAGACACTAAAAACCCTAAACCCTAAACCCTAAACCCTAAACCTTAAACCCTAAACCCTAAACTCTAAATCCCAAACCCTAAACTCTAAACCCTAAATACTAAACACTAAAGCAAAAACCCTAAACTTTAAACCCTAACCCTAAACCCTAAACCCTAAACCCTGGACACAAAAAATCTTTAACACTAAACCCCAAAACCTAGACCCTAAACCCGAACCCCTAAACCCTATAACCCTAAAGCCTAAACCCTAAACCTTATACCTTAATCCCAAAACCCAAAAGCCTAAAGCCAAAACCCTAATACCCTAAACCCTAATCCCTAAATCCTAAACACTAAACCCTAACCCCTAAATCCTAAACCCTAAACCCTACACCCTAAACACTAAACCCGAAAACCTAAACCCCTATACCCTAAACCTAAAACCCTAAACCCTAAACACTAAACCCTAAAACCTCAACCCTAAAACATTAACACCTAAACCCTAAACCCTAAACCCTAAACCCTAACCCAAAACCCTAAACCCTAGTTCCTAAAAACCCGAAACCGTAAACCCTTAATACTAAACATTAAACCCTAGACCCTAAACCCTAAACCCTAAACCCTAAACTCTAAACCCTAAACCCTAAACCCTAAACGCTAAACCCTAAACCCTAACCTTAAACCCAAATCCTAAACCCTTAACCCTAAACCCTAAACCCTAAACCCTAGACCCTAAAACCCTAAACCCAAAACCCTAAATCCTAACCCCAAACACTAAACCCAAAAGCCAAATCCCTAAACCCTATAACCCTAAACCCTAAACCATAAACCCTAAACCCTAAACCCTAAATCCTAAACACTAAACGCAAAGGCCTATATCCCAAACCCTAAACTTAAAACCAAAAACCCAAAACCCAAAACTCGAAAACCTAAACCCCTAAACCCTAAACCCTAAACCCTAGACCCTAAAAACCCTAAACCCTAAACCCTAAACCCTAACCCCAAACCCTAAACCCAAAACCCGAATCCCTAAACCCTATAACCCTAAACCCTAAACCCTAAACCCTAAACCCTAAACCCTAAATCCTAAACACTAAACGCAAAGGCCTATATCCCAAACCCTAAACTTAAAACAAAAAACCCAAAACCCAAAACTCGAAAACCTAAACCCCTAATCCCTAAACCCTAAACCCTAAACTCTAAAACGTAAACCCTAAACCCTAAACACCTAAACCCTAAACCATAAACCCTAAATCCTAAACCCTAAACCCTAAACCCTAAACCCTAAACATTAAACCCTAAACCCTAAACCCTAACCCCAAAAACTAAACTTTAAACCCGACAACCTAAACCCTAAACCCTTACCCTAAAAACCCTAAACCCTAAAAACTAATCCCAAACCCTAACCCTAAAACCCTAAACTTTAAACCGTAAACCCTAAACCTTATAACCATAAACCCTAAACCCTGAACCCGAAACCGTAAACCCTAAGCCCTAAACCCTAAACCCTAAACCCTAAACCCTAAACCTTAAACCGTAAACTCAAAACCCTAACCCTAAACCCTAAATACTAAACGCTAAATCCTAAATCCTAAATTGTAAACCCTAAACCCTAAAACCCTAAACCCTAAACCCTAAATCCTAAACCCTAAACCCAAAACTCAAAAACCCTCAACCTTAAACCCAAAACCCGAAAACCTAAACCCTTAAACCCAAAACACTAAAACCAAATCCTAACTCCAAACCCTAAACCCAAAACCCTAAACGCTAAGCTGAAAGCCCTAAGCCCTAAGCCCGAGACCCTAAACCCTAAACCCTAAACCTTCAACCCTAAACCCTAAACCCTAAACGCTAAACCCTAAACCCTAAACCATAAACCCTAAATACTAAACACGAAACGCTAAACCCTAAACCCTAAACGCTAAACCCAAAATCCTAAACACTAAACCCTAAATCCATAACCCTAAACCAAAAATCGTAAATACTAAACACTAAACCCGAAACCCTAACCTCTAAACCCTAAACCCTAAACCCTAAAACCCAAAACCCCAAACTTTGAACCCTAAATCAAAAATTCTAAACCCTAAACCTTAAACCCTAAACCCTGAAACCTAAAAACAAAAAATCTAAACCCTTAACCCTAAACCCTAAATCCTAAACATTGAACCCTAAACCCTAGACCCTAAAAAACCTAAACCCTAAACCCTAAACCCTAAACCCTAAACCCTAAACTCTAAATCCCAAACCCTAAACTCTAAACCCTAAATACTAAACACTAAACCCTAAACCCTAAACCCTAAACCTTAACCCTAAACCCTAAACCCTAAACCTTAAACCCTAAACCCTAAACCCTAGACCCAAAAAACCCTTAACACTAAACCCTAAACCCTAACCCCAAAGCATAAACCCTAAACCCGAATCCACAAACCCTATAACCCTAAACCCTAACCGTAAACCCCATACCCCATACCCTAAACCCAAAACCCTAATATTCTAAACCCTAATCCCTAAATCCTAAACATTAAACACTAAACACTAAACCCTAAACCCGAAAACCTAAACCCCTAAACCCTAAACCCTAAATGCTAAACCCTAAATACTAAAACCAAAATCCTAAAACCTAAACCCCTAAACCCTAAACATTAAACACTAACCCAAAACCCTAAACCCCAAAACCTAAACCCTAAAACCTAGACCCTAAAAACCCAAAACCCTAGACCCTAAACCCTAAACAGAAACCCTAAAACTGAAAACCGTAAATCGTAAACCCTAAACACTAAACCCTAAACCCTAACCCTAAACCGTAAACCCTAAACCCTAAACCGTAGACCCTAAAAGCACTAAACGCTAGACCCTAAATCCTAAACCCAAATCCTAACCCAAAACCCTAAACCTTAAACCCTAAACCCTAATCCCTAAGCCCTAAACTCGAGACCCTAAACACTAAACCTTGAACCCTAAACCCTAAACTTAAAACCCTAAACCCTAAACCATAAACCCTGAACCATAAATCCTAAATACTAAACACGAAACCCTAAACCCTAAATCCTAAACCCAAAACCTGAAGCCCTAAACACCACACCCTAAACCCTAAACACTATACCCTAAACCAAAAACACTATATACTAAACACCAAACCATAAACCCAAAACCATAGACCCTAAACCCAAAATACTAAACACTAAACCCTAAACCATAAACCCTAAACCCGAAACCCTAAACCCCAAACCCTAAAACCGTAAACCTTAAACCTTAAACCTTACACCCTAAACCCTAAACCCTAAACCATAAACCCTAAACACTAAACACGAAACCCTTAACCCTAAACCCTAAACCCCAAACCTAAAACCTAAAACCATAAATACTAAACCCTAAACCCTAAACCCTAAACCCTAAACCGTAAACCCAAAATACTAAACCCTAAACCCTAAACCCTAAACCCTAAACCCTAAACCCTAAAACCCAAAACCCTAAACCCTAAACCCAAAACCCTAAACCCTAAACCCCAAACCCTAAATACTAAACACTAAACCCTAAACCATAAACCCTAAACCGTAAACCCTAAACCCCTAAAACCCTAAACCCTAAACTCAAAACCCTAAATCCAAAATCCTAAACCCTAAACCCTAAACCTTAAACCCTAAACCCTAAAACCTAAACACCTAAAACCTAAACCCTAAACCCTAAACCCTAAATCCTAAACACTAAACCCTAAACCCTAACCCAAAACCCTAAACCCTAAACCCTAAACCCTAAACCCTAGACCCTAAAAAACCTAAACCCTAAACCCTAAACCCTAAACCCTAAACTCTAAATCCCAAACCCTAAACTCTAAACCCTAAATACTAAACACTAAAGCATAAACCCTAAACTTTAAACCCTAACCCTAAACCCTAAACCCTAGACACAAAAAATCTTTAACACTAAACCCTAAACCCAAACCCCCAAACCCTAGACCTGACTCACTCGAAAAATGAGCAGCTCGGAAGCTATCCCAAGTATAGGATTTCTGTCGTGTAATATTAAGCCCAAGGGCTAGATCGTCTCCTCAGGGAATGCATTTTAATCTCAAAATTTACATTCGTCCAATAGAAAACAAAATTGTACTGAACTCAGTTTAGATTCGGGTTTAATCAAGATGGTTCAATTTCACTTTTGACAAATTAAATGACACGCAATTTAAAACTCTAAACCTAAGAAGCACTCAATTAAAGAACAAACACAAGTACCCTTAAACTAATCAGGCAAGAATCGGGACATGCGTTAACTAAAGACGGTAACTAACGAAATTAAATCATGCAATAATGGAGACTCAATAGACACGACTACACATGGTAAAAACTGAATCTTTAACCAAAAAAAAATAAAAAAAAAATCAAACCAAAATTTAGTTTTAAAAACTTAAACACTACCCAAATATTATAAAAAAACAAACTTTAACAAAGGGAACTTAACTAAATCAAACTGCAATGAAAAATTAAATCTTTTTGAAAGAAGGAATAACTAATTTAATAAAAACAAAACAACAAATAAATAAATAAACAGAAGAGAAGGAAAAATTGAATGTTGCTGGAATCCTTAATAAAAACTACAATGCTCAATTTAAAATGAAAAGAAGAGAGAAAGAAACAAATAAATAAAGAGAAGGAGAGAGTCCCTGGAGCTTGGTTTTGGCGTGACAGCAGGCTGCTGGTAGCTGCTTCGCGGGCTGTTGCAACGGCTGTAAATTGGCCGAGAAGCCTGCTGGAAAATTGCGGCAAGTTGCAGAGGACCTGCTGCTGGTGTGGGGATTCGGCTGATGGTGCTGCTGTGCTCGGGCTGTGCTGGCATGGAAGCAAGGCTGCTGTGGGTAGCCGAAGAAGGGGAGAAAATAACAGAGAAGCAGAGAGTGAGAGAGGGAAAACAGGGGAAGAGAAAAGAAGGATAAAGAGAGACATAAAATAAAGCAAAGAGGAAACAGGGCCAGAGAAGGAGATAGCAAGCAAGAAGAAAAGAAGAACAAGAGAAGAAGAGGAAGAAGAAGAGAGGAAGAGAATGGTGCGGCTGGGCAACGCCCCACAGCAGAGAAAGGGAAAAAAATATATATAAATAGAAGAGGTTTGAAGCCCTATGACCCGCTGGAGCTAAACCGACCCAATTAGATCTGACCCGTTTGGAAAGAGCTGACCCAGATTAGAGATTTGACCCATTTAGAGGACCCGAATTATTATATTTTTTTGTTCTCTGTTCATCACAAATCTGACTTTTCTAGAGCCCGTATCTCACAAAACTCAAAACACGAAAGTTGTAGATGATCCTTTTCTCTTTCTCCAAAAGTTTGAATCGTCTCGATCGGAGCTCAGATGGAAAAGTTATGCATGAAATACGAACAGGTGTCGGTTTTAGTTCCCGGGAATTTTCCTACGACAAAAAAATACCAAAACTTCATAAATAGTGCAATAAAGTTCAAGAATGATGATTTTGGCACTTTATTAAAATATTGAACAAATTTGAACATTTAATTAAAAATATAAACCGTAAAGCCTGGGTTAAGATGCCCAATTACGCAGTTTCGGCG
This sequence comes from Malania oleifera, assembly GCF_029873635.1. NCBI lineage: Eukaryota > Viridiplantae > Streptophyta > Magnoliopsida > Santalales > Ximeniaceae > Malania > Malania oleifera. The sequence goes on along the minus strand of NW_026651814.1, from coordinate 52,600 downwards.
TGTAATCAAGACCCTAAACCCAAACCCCAAAACCCTATAACCCTAAAGCCTATACCCTAAACCTTATACCTTAATCCCTAAAGCCTAAAGCCTAAAGCCT
>NW_026651814.1:10000-47500 GCF_029873635.1 Malania oleifera | reverse complement strand
ACCCCATAACACTAACCCTTAAACCCTAAACTCTAAACCCTAACTCATAAACCATAAACACTAAACCCAAAACCCTAAACGCTAAACCGTAAACCTAGAACCTAAAACCCTAAACCCAGAACCCTAAACCCTAAACCCTAAATACTAAACACTAAACCCTAAACCCTAAACCCTAAACCATAAACCCTAAATCCTAAACCCTAAACCCTAAGTCCTATACCCTAAACCCTAAACCGTAAACATTAAATCCTAAACCCTAAACCATAAACTCTAAACCCTAACCCCTAAACCATGAACCCTAAACCCAAAACCCTAAACCTAAAACCTTAAACCCTAAACCCAAAACCCTAAACCCAGAACCCTAAAACCTAAACCCTAAATACTAAACACTAAACCCTAAACACTAAACCCTAAACCATAAACCATAAATCCTAAACCCTAAACCCCAAATCCTAAAACCTAAACCTTAAACCGTAAACATTAAACCTTAATCCTTAAACCCAAACTCCAAACCCTAAACTTTAAACCCCATAACCTAAACCCTAATCCCCTACCCTAAAAACCTTAAACCCTAAACCCTAAACCATAACCCGAAACCCTGAACCGTAAATCGTAAACCCTAAGCGCTAAACTCCAAACCCTACACCTTCAACCCTAAAACTCTAAACCCTAAACCCTAAATACTAAACACTAAAACCTAACCCTAAACCCTAAACCCTAAACCATAAATCCTAAACCCAAAATCCTAAACCCTAAACCCTAAATCGTAAATACTAAAGACTAAACCCTAAACCCTAAACCGTAAACCCTAAACACAAAACCTCAAATAAAAAACACTAAACCCTAAACCCTAAAACCTAAACAACTAAAACCTAAACCTTAAACCCTAAACCCTAAACCCCAAACACTGAACCCTAAACCCTAGCACTTAACCCTAAACCCTAAACCAAAAACCCTAAACCCTACACCCTAAACCTGAAACCATAAACCCACCCTAAACCCTAAACCCTAAACCAGAAACCCTAAACACTAAACCCAAAACACAAATATCCTAAATCCTAAACCCTAAATACTAAACACTAAACCCTAAACCCTAAACCCCAAAACCCCAAAACCTTACACCCTAAAACCCTAAACCCTAAACCCCAAACCCTGAACACTAAACCCTAAAACCAAAATTGTAAAACCTAAACTTTAAACCCAAAACCAAAAACTCTAAACCCTAAACTCATACACCCTAAAACCCAAAAAACTAAACCTTAAACCCTAAACCCTAAAACCTTACACCCTAAAACCCTAAACCCTAAACTGTGAACCCAAAACCCTAAACCCTAAAACCTCAGACCTTAAAACGCTAAACCCTAAACACTAAACAAAAAACCCTAAACACTAAACACTAAACCCCAAACCCAAAACCCTAAACCCTAAACCCTAAACTCTAAACCCCAAACCCTAAACCCTAAACCCTAAACCCTAAACCCTAAACCCAAAACCTAAAACCAAAACCCAAAACACAAAACCCTGAACCCTAAATACTAAAGACTAAACCCTAAACCATAACCACTAAAACCCTAAACCATAGACACTAAACCCTAAATACAAAACCCTAAACCCTAAACCCGAAACATTGAAACATAAACAGCTAAAACCTAAATCATAAACCCTAAGCACTAAACCCTAAACACTAGCCCTCAATCCTAAAACGTAAACCCTACAACCCTAAACCCTAAACCCTGAACCCTATAACCCGAAAACCTAAACTCAAAACCCTGAACCCTAGACTCCAAAAACACTAAACTCTAAACCCGAAACCCTAATCCCAAACCCTAACCCCAAACCCTAAACCCTAAACCCCATAACACTAAACCCTAAACCCTAAACTCTAAACCCAAACCCCTAAACCATAAACCCTAAACCCTAAACCCTAAATCGAAAACCCCAAACCCTAAACCCTAAACCCTAAACCCTAAATACTAAACACTAAACCCTAAACCCTACCCCCTAAACCCTAAACCCTAAACCCTAAACCGAAAACCGAAAACCCTCAAACCTAAACACTAAACCCTAACTCCTAAACTCTAAACCCTAAAACCCTAAACCCTAAAGCTTAAACCCTTAACCCTAAACACTAAGACCTAAACCCAAAACCCTCAACCCAAAACCCAAAACCCTAAACCCTAAACCCTAAACCCTAAACCCTAAACCCTAAAACCCTAAACCCTAAACCCTAAACCCTAAACCCAAAACTTCAAACCCTAAACCCTAACTACTAAACACTAAAGACTAAACACTAAATCTTAAACCCAAAACCCAAAACCCAAAACCATAAACCCTAACCCCGAGAACCTAAGCATCTAAAACCTAAACCCTAAACCCTTAACCCCAAACCCTAAACAGTGAATCCTAAACCCTTGCCCTGAACCCTAAATCTAAAACCCTAAACCCGAAACCCTAAACCCTAGACCCCAAAAACACTAAACCATAAACCCTAAACCCCAAACACAAACCTTAATCCCAAGCTCTAAACCCTGAACCCGAAACCCTAAACCCACCCCATAGCCCTAAACCCTAAATCCTATCCCCTAAACCCTATTCTCTAAACCCTAAACCCTAAACCCTAGACTCTAAAACGTAAACTCTAAAACCTAAACAACTAAACCCTAAACCATAAACCTTAAACCCTAAACCCTAACTCCAAATCCTAAACCCTAAACCCTATAACCTAAACACTAAACCCTAGACCCTAAAAACCCTAAACCTTAAACCCGAAACCCTAACCCCCAACCCTAACCCTAAAACCCGAAACCCGAAACCCTAAACCCTAAACCCCATAACCCTAAACCCTAAACCCTAAACCGTAAATTCTAAGCCCTAAACCCTATACCCTAAACCCCAAACCGAAAAACCTAATACCATAAATACTAAATACTAAACCCTAAACCCTAAACCCTAAAACCCAAAACCCTAAACCCTAAATCCAAAACCCTTAACACTAAACCCTAAACCCAAAACCCTAAAACCCTAAACCCTAAACCCGAAAACCTAAACCCCTAATCCCTAAACCCTAAACCCTAAACTCTTGAACGTAAACCCTAAAACCAAAACACCTAAACCCTAAACCATAAACCTTATATCCTAAACCCTAAACCCTAAACCCTAAACATTAAACCCTAAACCCTAACTCCAAAAACTAAACTTTAAACCCGACAACCTAAACCCTAAACCCATACCCTAAAAACGCTAAACCAAAAATCCTAACCCCAAACCCTAACCCTAAAATCCTAAACATTAAACCCTAAACCCTAAACCCAAAACCCAAAACCCAAAACCCAAAGCCCTAAACCCTATAATCCAAAACCCTAAACCCTGAACCCGAAACCGTAAGCCCTAAGCCCTAAACCCTAAACCCTAAACCCAAAACCCTAAGCCCTAAACTGCTAAACCCTAAACCCTAAACCCTAAACCCAAAACGGTAACACTAAACCCTAAATACTAAACACTAAATCCTAAATCGTAAACCCTAAACCCTAAACCCTAAACCCTAACCCCAAACCCTAGACCCAATACCTGAATCCCTAAACCCTACAACCCTAAACCATAAACCCAAAACCCTAAACCCTAAATCATAATACCCTAAACCCTAAATGTTAGAATTGGTGTATTCCCAAGAGGGGGGGTGAATTGGAATTTTCAAATTTATCACCTAGGTTAAATAAAATATTCGTATAAAACAACCTAGGGTTGGTCTATATAATTCCAAATGCGCAGATATAAAAGATATGTGGAAATTTAAGTTAAGCGCATCATTCACATAATACCATACGCGTGCGGTAAATGTAAAGTGCAGAAATGTAAATAAACACACGATATGTTATCGTGGTTCGGCCAACAGTGCCTACATCCCCGCCTCAAGCTCGCAAGCTAGAGGATTCCACTAATAGCTCACTTAAGGGTGGAGCGGCACCGTTTACAACTAGGTCAAATTAACACAGGGCTGACCTCAACCTTAACCAGGTCAATTAGCTCGGCTGACCTCAACCTACACGCCTTAACAGGACGACGCACCTAGCTTTCCTAACCGGGTCTAAGCCAATCCGGGACTATTCCAGGGCTAGTCTCCCTCTTCAGGCCCGTGCCTGGAAATACAACCAAAGTGTATTACAATCAAATGGTACAGTGATTGTGCTTTCGTGTAAAGCAGATATGTACCCGGATGCGCGCAATAACAAACACCACAGTATGATTCAATATGTAAGCTCAGTGTGGTTTATGATGTCTACTCTCAAATAAATTTACTATCGTGTAATGCGTACGTGAGAGTGTCAATCAAGCAGTCTTTGTATCACAAGATATTCAGGCAAGATGTTCATATAAAGATACTAGCCAAACAAAATATATATGTATTACAATGAGCGGATTTTCTCAATCGTATTATGCTCTAGTAATGTATATGTTTGGTTTGCAAAAGATATCTAATCTTTGTATCTAGCAAACAATATGTAGGTCAATGAATATTGCAACAAAGATCAATATCATATAAACAAATATCTTTTCAAAGTTATATCAAGATAAATCGCACAAGATATTTGGAAATGTTTTGAAGAGATTTTGCAATCCAAAAACAAATACAAACTACACAAGATATTGCAATGAGTGTGCAATACTTGGAAGTTTAATATAAGTCTTCTTAGGAGAGACTTATTAACAAAGTCCCCTAAGAATAGTTGGCTCTCAATCAAAATCGTTACAAACAACTACCACACTTGGGAGAGCAACCCTAGAAAACAACAACACTTAAATCACACTTACAAAGTATATTTGAGTGGAAGATCTGGTAAGAATAAGTATTGGAGACTCAATAAATGAGTATTATAAACTTTGGAATTTTCAGAGAATTTTTCTTAATTAGATATCCTAATCTCTTACTAATTTTCTCAAATGAACTTGTATATATAGGAAAGGGAGAAAATATGACCGTTGGGGACCTATTGGGTATTATTAGAAAAGTTTAATGATGTTTAAGGCATTTTAACCCTGTTTAAAAAATATTAACCACGGTAAAAATTGGACCAACCCGACAGGTCCGGTCGACCAGAAATGGTTCGGTCGACCAGGACTCAAGTGGCTCGGTCGACCAGGGGCATTTTGAACTGAGTGGCTGGTCGACCGGGCAAGGGCAATTTTCCAAAACTCAGAGGTTCGGTCGACCGGCCCTTTTTGAACTGCATGGCTCGGTCGACCAGACCGTTGGGAATCCTCCCAAGACCCCTCGGTCGACCAGGTAGTTGGAGTACAAATCTGGTCGGTCGACCGGGAGGTCAAACTGTTGACTCCCAGGTGGTTCGGTCGACCGAGGTCAAATGACCTATAAGGGCTCGGTCGACTGGGCCTGGGTCAAACAGTTGACCCGGACCGGTTTCGGTCAACCGGGCCAAATTGAACTGAATTGGCCGGTCGACCGAAAGTGCACCAAGTGTGCATTTCGGTCCCGTATCGACCCAAACAATCCCTATTCAAGTGCCTAACAAATATATGTGAATATGTGTGTGTCCTAAGGTCACTTGGGGTCCAATTTGAGAGCACCGAAAAAATTCAGTGTCGGTCGATGGCACCCTAAGGTCTTTCTACGGTCCTCTTTTATTCATGGTTCGGTTTGAGCTTTCGTAGTAAATCATACATTTGATGTGCGTGAGCTTATTACAAACCGAATGCCCTAATTACTATTACAGACCAATATAATTATATTACAAAGAATATGATTTGGTCTTCAAGCTTTTCTTGCTTTGTGCACATCTTGATCTTATCATTTTTGATTCCTGCACAAAACCTCAAACGTTCATTAGATACAATGAGTATTTGTCATAATCAAAACCGGGCGTGACCAATCAGGTCAACACTAAACCCTAAATCCTAAACACTAAACGCAAAGGCCTATATCCTAATCCCTAAACTCAAAACCCAAAACCCAAAACCCTAAACCCGAAAACCTAAACCCCTAAACCCTAAACCCTAAACCCTAAACTCTAAAACCTAAACCCTAAAACCTAAACACCTAAACCATAAACCATAAACCCTAAATCCTAAACCCTAAACCCTAAACCCTAAACACTAAACATTAAACCCTAAACCCTAACTCCAAAAACTAAACTTTAAACCCGACAACCTAAACCCTAAACCCTTACCCTAAAAACCCTAAACCCTAAACCCAAAACCCTAATCCCAAACCCTAACCCTAAAACACTAACCTTTAGACCCTAAACCCAAAACCCTAAAACCTAAACCTTATAACCCTAAACCCTAAACCCTGAACCCGAAATCGTAAACCCTAAGCCCTAAACCCTAAACCCTAAACCCTAAACCCTAAACCCAAAACCCTAAACCCTAAACCGCTAAACCCTAAACCTTAAACTCTAAACCCAAAACCCTAACCCTAAACCCTAAATACTAAGCACTAAATCCTAAATCGTAAACCCTAAACCCTAAACCCTAAAACCATAAACCCTAAACCCTAAACCCTAAACCCAAAACCCTAAAACCATAAACCCTAAACCCAAAATCCAAAACCGTAAACCCTAAACCCTAAACTCTAAACCCTAAACTCTCAAACCTAAATCCCTAAAACCTAAACCCCAAACCCTAAACACTAAACCTTAAACCCTAAACATTGAACCCTAAACCCTAACCCTAAACCCTAAACCCTAAATGGATGATGCTTCAAACCCTAAACCCCAAACACTAAACCCTAAATCACAAACCCAAAACGCTAACCCCTAATGACTAATCTCTAAACTAGAAAACATAAACCCTAAACCATAAACCGAAAACCCTAACTCCAAACCCTAAACCATACACCCTAAACCCTACACCCTAAACCCTACACCCTAACCCCAAACCCAAACACTAAAACCCTAAACCCCAAACCCTAAACCATAAACCCTAAACTCTAAACCCTAAACCCTAAACGCTAAAACCTAAACACCTAAATCCTAAATCATAAACCCTAAATCCAAAACCATAAATCCTAAAACCTAAACCCTAAACCATAAACATTAAACCCTAAACCCTAAACCCTAACTCCAAACCCTAAACTTTAAACCCCATAACCTAAACTCAAATCCCATACCCTAAAAACCCTAAACCCTAAACCATAACCCCAAACCCTGAACCCTAAACCGTAAACACTAAGCCCTAAACCCTAAACCCTAAACCTTTAATCCTAAACCTCTAAGCCCTAAACCCTAAACACTAAACACTAAAACCTAACCCTAAACCCCAAACCCTAAAGCCTAAACTTGAAACCCCAAACCCTAAGACCTACACCCTAAACCCTAAACCCTAAACCCAAAACCCAAAACCCTAAAACGTAAATACTAAAGACTAAACCCTACACCCTAAACCCGAAACCCTAAACCCACCCTAAACCCTAAACGCTAAATCAGAAACACTAAACACTAAACACTAAACATTAAACCCTAAACCCTAAACACAAATACCCATAACCCTAAACCCTAAATCCTAAACCCTAAATACTTAACACTAAACCCTAAACCCTAAACCCTAAAACCTTACACCCTAAAACCCAAAACCCTAAACCCAAACCCCAAAACCTTAAAAACTAAACCCTAAAACATAAACCCTAAACCCTAAACTCTAAACCCAAAACCCAAAACCCAAAACCCAAAACCCTAAACCCTAAATCCCAAACCCTAAACCCTAAACCCATACACCGTAAAACCTAAAAACCTAAACCCTAAACCCTAAACCCTAAACCCTAAAACCTTAAACCCTAAAACCCTAAACCTTAAACCCTAAACCCAAAACCCTAAACCCTAAACCCCAAACCCAAAACACTAAAACCCAAACCCAAAACCCAAAACCCAAAAACCAAAACCCTAAATGTTAAACACTAAACCAAAAACCCTAAACCCTAAACCCTAAAACCTTAAACCCTAAAACCCTAAACCTTAAACCCTAAACCCAAAACCCTAAACCCTAAACCCTAAAACCATACACCTTAAAACCCTAAACCCTAAACCCTAAATCCTAAACCCAAAATCCTAAACACTAAACACTAAACCCTAAACCCTAAACCCTAAACCCTGAACCCAAAACACTAAAACCCAAAACCCAAAAACCTAAACCCTAAATGTTAAACACTAAACCAAAAACCCTAAACCCTAAACCCTAAATCCTAAACCCTAAACCCTAAACCCCAAACCCCAAACCCTAAACCCTAAACTCTAAAATCTAAACACTAAAACCTAAACACCTAAACCCTAAACCATAAACCCTGAATCCTAAACCCAAAATCCTAAATCCTAAACCCCCAAACCGTAAACATTAAACCCTAAACTCTAAACCCTAACTCCAAACCTAAATTTAAAACCCGATAACCTAAACCCTAATCCCTTACACAAATACCCTAAATCCTAAACCCTAAATACTAAACACTAAACCCTAAACCCTAAATCCTTATACCCTAAAACCCTAAACCCTAAACCCCAAACCCTAAACACTAAACCCTAAAACCAAAACCATAAAACCTAAACTTTAAACCCAAAACCCAAAACCCTAAACCCTAAACCCTAAACCCATACACCCAAAAACCCAAAAAACTAAACCTTAAACCCTAAACCCTAAAACCTTACACCCTACACCCTAAACCGTGAACTGAAAACCCTGAACCCTAAACCCTAAAACCTTAGATTTTAAAATGCTAAACCCTAAACCCTAAACAAAAAACGCTAAAGACTAAACATTAAACCCTAAAACCAAAACCCTAAACCCTAAACCCTAAACCCTAAACCCTAAACCCTGAACCCAAAACCCAAAAACCTAAACCCAAAACCCAAAACCCAAAACCCTAAATACTAAAGACTAAACCCTAAACCCTCAACACTAGACCCTAACCACTAAAACCTTAAACCATAAACACTAAACCCTAAACCCTAAACCCGAAACATTGAAACATAAACAGCTAAAACCTAAACCTTAAACCCTAAACACTAAACCCTAAACCGTAGCCCTCAACCCTAAACCCTAAACCCTATAACCCTAAACCCTAAACCCTAAACCCTATAACCTTAAAACCTAAACTCTAAACCCTAAACCCTAGACCCTAAAAACACAAAACTCTAAACACTAAACCCTAATCCCAAACCCTAACCCCAAACCCTAAACCCTAAACCCCATAACACAAACCCCTAAACCTTAAACTCTAAACCCTAAACCCTAAACCATAAACCCTAAACCCTAAACCCTAAACCCAAAACCCCAAACCCTAAACCCTAAACCCTAAACCCTAAATACAAAACACTAAACCCTAAACCCTACCCCCTAAACCCTAAACCCTAAACCGATAATCGAAAACCGAAAACCCTAAACACTAAACCCTAACTCCTAAACCCTAAACGCTAAAAGCCTAAACCCTAAACCCTAAAGCTTAAACCCATAACCCTAAACCCTAAGACCTAAACCCAAAACCCTAAACCCAAAACCCAAAACCCTAAACCCTAAACCTTAAACCCTAAAACCCTAAACCCTAAACCCTAAACCCCAAACCCAAAACTTCAAACCCTAAACCCCAACTACAAAACACTAAGGCCTAAACCTTAAATCCAAAACCCAAAACCCAAAACCCAAAACCATAAACCCTAAACCCTAGAACCAAAACATCTAAAACCTAAACCCTAAACCCTTAACCGCAAACCCTAAACAGTAAATCCTAAATCCTTGCCCTAAACCCTAGACCTAAAACCCTAAACCCTAGACCCCAAAAACACTAAACCATAAACCCTAAACCCCAAACCCAAACCTTAATCCCAAACTCTAAACCTTGAGCCCGAAACCCTAAACTCTATAGCCCTAAACCCTAAACCCTATCCCCTAAACCCTAATCTCTAAACGCAAAACCCTAAAACCCTTAACCCAAAACCCAAAACCCAAAACCCTAGACTCTAAAACGTAAACTCTAAAACCTAAAAAACTAAACCCAAAACCATAAACCCTAAACCCTAAACACTAAACCCTAAACACAAAACTCTAAACCCTAGACCCTAACTCCAAATCCTAAACCCTAAACCCTATAACCTAAACACTAAACCCAAGACCCTAAAAAACCTAAACCTTAAACCCGAAACCCTAACCCCCAACCCTAACCCTAAAACCCTAAACTCTAAACCCGAAACCCTAACCCTAAACCCTATAACCCTAAACCCTAAACAATAAATCCTAAGCCCTAAACCCTATACCCTAAACTTTTAACCCTAAACTTTTAACCCTAAACCCTAAACCCTAAATACAAAGCACTAAAACCTAACCCTAAACACTAAACCCTAAACCCTAAACACTAAACCCTAAACTCGAAACCCTAAACCCTATAACCCTCAACCCTAAACCCCAAACCCTAAACCCTAATACCATAAATACTAAATACTAAACCCCAAACCCTAAACCCAAAACCCTAAACCCAATAGCCAAAACCCTAAATCCAAAACCCTTAATACTAAACCCTAAACCCTAAACCCAAAACCCTAAAACCCAAAACCCTAAACCCGAAAACCTAAACCCCTAATCCCTAAACCCTAAATTCTTAAACGTAAACCCTAAAACCTAAACACCTAAACCCTAAACCATAAACCCTAAATCCTAAACCCTAAACCCTAAAACCTAAACCCTAAACCCGAAACCCAAAAACTTAAACACCTAAAACCGACACCCCAAACCCTAAACACTAAACCTTAAACCCTAAACAATGAACCCAAAACCCTAACCCAAACCCCAAACCCTAACCCCAAACCTTAAACCCATTACCCGAATCCCTAAACCCTACAACCCTAAACCATAAACTCTAAACTCTAAACCCTAAATCATAATACCCTAAACCCTAAACCCTAACCCCAAACCCTAAACCCAATACCCGAATCCCTAAACCCTACAACCCTAAACCCTAAACCCTAAACCCTAAATCATAATACCCTAAACCCTAAACCCCAAACCCTAAACCCTAGACCCTAAAAACCCTAAACCCTAAACCCAAACCCCAAACCCTAACCCCAAACCCTAAACCCAATACCCGAATCCCTAAACCCTACAACCCTAAACCCTAAACCCTAAACCCTAAATCATAATACCCTAAACCCTAAACCCTAAATCAAAAACACTAAACGCAAAGGCCTGTTTCCTAATCCCTAAACTCAAAACCCAAAATCCAAAACCCTAAACCCGAAAACCTAAACCCCTAAACCCTAAACCATAAACCTTAAACTCTAAAACGTAAACCCTAAAACCTAAACACCTAAACCCAAAACCACAAACCCTAAATCCTAAACCCTAAACCCTAACCCCTAAACCCTAAACATTAAACCCTAAACCCTAAACCCTAACTCCAAAAACTAAACTTTAAACTCGACAACCTAAACCCTAAACCCTTACCCTAAAAACCCTAAACCCTAAACCCAAAACCCTAATCCCAAACCCAAACCCTAAAACCCTAACTATAAACCCTAAAACCTAAACCTTATAACCCTAAACCCTAAACCCTGAACCCGAAATTGTAAACACTAAGCCCTAAACCCTAAACCCTAAACCCAAAACCCAAAACCCTAAACCGCTAAACCCTAAACCCTAAACCCAAAACCCTAACCCTAAACCCTAAATACTAAACACTAAATCCTAAATCATAAACCCTAAACCCTAAACCCTAAAACTCTAAACCCTAAACCCTAAACCCTAAACCCTAAACCCTAAATTCTAAACCCTAAACCCTAAACTCTAAAATCTAAACGCTAAAACCTAAACACCTAAACCCTAAACCATAAGCCCAAAATCCTAAACCATAAATCCTAAAACCTAAACCCTAAACCGTAAACATTAAACCCTAAACCCTAAACCCTAACTCCAAACCCTAAACTTTAAACCCCATAACCTAAACCCAAATCCCATACCCTAAAAACCCTAAACCCTAAACCATAACCCCAAATCGTGAACCCTAAACCGTAAACACTAAGCCCTAAACCCTAAACCCTAAACCTTTAATCCTAAAACTCTAAACCCTAAACCCTAAATACTAAACACTAAAACCTAACCCTAAACCCCAAACCCTAAACCCTAAACTCGAAACCCTAAACCCTAAGCCCTACACCCTAAACCCTAAACCCTAAACCCAAAACCCAAAACCCTAAATCGTAAATACTAAAGACTAAACCCTACACCCTAAACCTGAAACCCTAAACCCACCCTAAACCCTAAACGCTAAACCAGAAATACTAAACACTAAACCCTAAACCCTCAACCCTAAACACAAATACCCTAAACCCTAAACCCTAAATCCTCAACCCTAAATACTTAACACTAAACCCTAAACCCTAAACACTAAAACCTTACACCCTAAAACCCAAAACCCTAAACTCTAAACCCAAAACCCTAAACCCTAAAACCTAAACCCCAAACCCTAAACCCTAAAACCTTAAACCCTAAAACTTGAATTTCCTAACAATTAATCCACAACTACTCAAACAGTGCAGTATGGTCCAATTACAGCAAGTGAAATATTAATTATGAACATGAATTGGACAAGTTGTGCCATAAAAGTATAAGGTGTGCACATAATCAACATATCTGGTGATAACAAGGTTCAAATGACATAGCAAACCTGATTAAACCAGAAATATACACAAACCTTTTAACAATGAAAACATATCATAAGACCCGTGGAAGATTTGAATTAAGGACACATGGCATATAATACCAAAAAGAAGGTTTGAGCATAAATAAAGTCTAACTAGTTCACATGCATTTTCACATATTATCAATGAACTAGTTATATAATGCAACACCCTTAAGATATTTCATGACATAAGATTTCAATACATAGAAGGCACAAGTCATGAAGGCATGTAAGCAAATTAGCAAGACATACAATATATCCAAATTGAGTTCAATTCTTGCTTTCATAGATAAATGTATATATATTCCGTTTAGTATGTGCAAAAGTTACTGAGACGTTGCTTGATGAAAAAGAGAACTTCTATTTCAAGTAAATCAAGCAATATTTTTCTGGGTTGTCAATTAGGCAATGCTAAATCATGACCAGAAAAATCATAACCATAATGATCCAGAAATGTAAGATTCACATGCATGATCATATGGCAAATCAAGTAACAGTGGCAACAAGAACATGTTTCAATTCTATGATGAAGGCATTCCATTTGAGCACAAGCCACACTTGATTAAAAATACATCCAATCCCAGCATATTTTATGAGCAAGACAAGATGGACATTTATTTTTAGATGCTCCCCCTAAAAGTATGCAAATTATGAAACAATTACTTCACATGAATATATACATTTGGCACACACAAGTAATTGTTTTGATTATTTGGGCAAATGCCTACAGAAAATTCGGCAGCATGCCGGCTGTAAACAGGACATTTCCCAAATTTTACCTGCACAAAAACGTTCTCAAACAGACAATATTATAGAAGTAGGCCACACGAGAACCTATCATCTACCAGCAAGCAATTCTCAACAACTGCATCCGCCATGCAGTAGGCATTCTATACTACTCATGCATTTCAATATTATACACAATTAACCACAAGAACATGTACGTCAAGAAACTGCAGATGTATATATATATATATATCATAAATAACCAGGGTGGTATGTCAATAATATCACAAGAGTACAAAATAAAATGCAAGAGTTGTTTTATTTAATACAGCCAAATGATATAAAATAAAACAAAAAGAATCAAGGCCACGCTATCTGATCTGTGGACAACTCTGGAGTCTAGATCTCTCCTCCATCATCTCCTCCATCACCACCATCGGCGGAATCAAAATCAAAATCCATCGTCATCCTATCTCTTTCATCCTGCATTTCCTGAATGCGGTCACTCAGCTCACTGAAGCCAGCTGTCATGGTCCCCTCCAATTCTGTAAGGCGGCTATCAGTGGAGATGGAGTGCTGCTGGAACTCCTGCCGAAGTGCAGCGGATGACGATGCCAAGTCCTGCAAGTTTGACTGGACTGATCCTTGAAACTGTATGAACATGCCAGACAAGCCGGAGATAGCAGCCATAAGATCCACATTCGATGGTTGTGGAGGCTATGGTGGCTCCTGTGGGGCCACAACATGTGCTGCACCTGCTCTAGAGGGCGCCCAAATGTTCCCTACGAGCTCATACCCCATCAGTCTAAGGGTCACTCCAGAGAAGGTGTCCGCCGGTCGTCTCCTCTTCAGTGAAGCCACATTCGTCCTCGTGACTCCAATACTTCCTGAACAACTTGTTCAGGATTCCTCCATATGGCATGATCACTCGGTGGCCAATCGTCTTGGCCATCATCCATCGGATAATCAAGCTCGGCAGGTCCAACTTCTTCCGAGCAAAGAGGCACCACATGACGAAGCAATCTAAAAAGGAGACGTGCACTCTAGATCCCGCCTTGGGCAGGATATTATACGTGATCAGATGATGCACGATCTTAGCCTCTAAGCTAAACTGTCTGTACTGGGGAGGATGGATCTGGCTAGCAGTGCCAGGGTCAGACATGGTCAAATTGGCGAATGTGGCTACGGTAAATCCCTGATCAAGGATCCAGGAGTTACCCACCTCGGGGCATTGAAAATCACCACGGCCAATGTCTAGGACGTCAGATATGTATTGTGCGTCAAAGCGCACATCTGTCCTCAAAACACGGGAGAAGTACCCGTTCTCATCATTGCCAAGGTTGGCATAGAACATCCTAACGAACGTCGGGTAATGTCCCCCAGGCTGGTAGGAGATAAAGGATCTCCACCCCTGATACTCGAACATATCCAATATATTCTGAAAATATTGACCCATAAAGACTAAGTCGAGTATCTTACCAAGTATAGCCTCCTTGGGACGGAACTCCCGTATGTACCGCATCTTGCATCTGTCTGAGAGAAAGTACTCATCCTCGGCATGTGCAAGATCGTGAGCTTCAATGTGAGCCATGGGAATGATGATGTGAGGCTAGGTACTGGGTTTGCTAGGAAATAAGGAAGGATCTCTCAAGATTTCTCGCGCAAATGAGCTCCAAATGAAGAGATTCAACATATATATCGCAGCTCGGTCGACCAGGAGTAGATACGGTCGACCGACGCTTGAAATTCCCCAGGTACCGACACCTTTCGGTCGACCGAGGCGAAAATGAACTAGGATGGCCGGTCGACCGTAAGGGTGTATTGTGCCATGTTTCGGTGGACCAGTGGGAAACCGAGACTTCCGGTCGACCGAAATATTTTTTTCATGACGGTTCGGTCGACCGTGAGGAGTCAAAGTCAACACACGCTGGTCGACCGAGGTGTTTTATAACTGAAGTGCTCGGTCGACCGAGCATAGTGGATTTTCCCGGTTTTTCCTGATTTTTGATCCAAAGTTCTTCCTAAGGTCCATATTTGATGTGTAACGATATAACCATGATTCTTAGGGATCCTTGGTGAAAGATATTGCTCAAATGAAGTGTGTACCGAGAATCGACTTTATCGACCTATTTTAGGGAACCGGGCACTGCGGAGTATGACGCTTTTCTTAACTTGTGCTCAATAGTGATTGGATAATGTCCTACAGAGATGATGGCATAAAGGAGCAAGGATACGAACCAAGAAATAAATGAGAACTCACCGAGTATGATCGTGGTTTGGTGATAATTCCCTATGGATGAGATATAAGACGAAGCCCTAAAATTTAACTTTGTACAATGGATAACTGATGCTTAACTTTATGTTTTTCATGACGGCAGGGGTTAAGCAATTTGACCTAGATACCCGGCGTACATGCCATGTCCATTTGGAAGTGGATAAAGGTTCTTAGTATAACAAGATAGTGCGTATACTAAGATTTTCATTTTAAGTAACACCACTTCCCAAACTTACAGTCATCACAACCTCCTGAATTTAGGCCTAGGAACTAAGGAAATGTATCAAGAATGTATTTTCAATTTGAATTTGTCTTTCCTTAAGCCTTACGAGGTTTGCTTCGCTGATTATCCATCTCATTTCCTTTTCTAGTCCTTTCACACTTCTTAGTAAGCAATTAAACCACGTATGCCACACAGATTTGCAAAATAAGCAGGTATAGAATGTACGTGAAGGATTGTGCTTATTCATTCCATCTTTCTTTAGTGAGACTAGACTATTGGTTCTATATAAGCAACCCGAACCCTTTTTGAAATGAGTTCTCTCTTTGGATCCAAAGGGTTTATTATGATTATTCGTATCATTTTTAATCTCAAGAGTAATTTTCGAATAATCATCTGTTTCTTCATCCAAGCATGCAAATTTCAATATCTTCTCAACCTTTTTCTTTTTAAGAATAGCATGAAAATTTTTCAGCCCCTTTAATTGTTTTGCTATTCTTTTGTTCTCATTCTTTAGACATATTTCATGCTTAGAGATTCTAACTAGAAACTTGTGCATTTTCAATAAGGTATTTTCTAGTTCTTCATGTGATAACATGCTTTTAATATTCAAATCAGCACATGATTCACCAAAAGAATTATCACAACAATTTTCATACGAATCATTGCATGCATGCTCAATAGGACTATCATGAAGCACAAGAGATGATTCATTCCATAATAAACTACAACATTCAATATATGAATCATCACAAACATCATTATCAAAATTATTATGATATTCAACAGATGGTCCAGCATTTGATATGTCACACAAGCAAGCATATGATTCATCACAAGATTTTTCATGGTAAGCATCGCATGAACCATATGCAGCATTATCAGCAGATGATTCAGTATATGACCCAATACAGCATTTATCACAGAGACCATCAAACGGGCTAGAGTGAGAATCATATACCTCACCGTTGATGTCTAACTCATGAATTACCTCCTCTTGATCATCTGGAGGAGTTACCATCTCTGTTTCCTGGGATTTTTCATATTGCTTTTCTAATTCATCCCAGATTTCTGTGCAGTCTGATATACCACAAACTCGACAAAGATATCAGAATCTAAGGCAAGATATAACATGTTCATGGCATCATAATTAATCATGTTAAAATCATTTTCATTTATTTGTGCACATCTTCCTTTGGCAGTCACAAGCCAGACCCTCCAGTCTATAGATTTCAAGAATATTGTCATTCTAACCTTCCACATGGTGTAGTCGACACCACAAAATACTGGAGGACTGGAAAGTGACTGTCCCTCAACGAATGGGCATACACCAATGTGAGCTATTGCGATCTTTTTACAAAAATGTTTAAGTCAAGTGCAACGAGGCTCTGATACCAATTGATAGAATTGGTGTATTCCCAAGAGGGGGGGGTGAATTGGAATTTTCAAATTTATCACCTAGGTTAAATAAAATATTCGTATCAAACAACCTAGGGTTGGTCTATATAATTCCAAATGCGCAGATATAAAAGATATGTGGAAATTTAAGTTAAGCGCATTATTCACATAACACCATAAGCGTGCGGTAAATGTAAAGTGCAGAAATGTAAATAAACACACGATATGTTATCGAGGTTCGGCCAACAGTACCTACGTCCCCGCCTCAACCTCGCAAGCTAGAGGATTCCACTAATAGCTCACTTAAGGGTGGAGCGGCACCGTTTACAACCAGGTCAAATTAACACAGGGCTGACCTCAACCTTAACCAGGTCAATTAGCTGGGCTGACCTGAACCTACACGCCTTAACAGGACGACGCACCTAGCTTTCCTAATCGGGTCTAAGCCAATCTGGGACTATTCCAGGGCTAGTCTCCCTCTTCAGGCCCGTGCCTGGAAATACAATCAAAGTGTATTACAATCAAATGGTACAGTGATTGTGCTTTCGTGTAAAGCAGATATGTACCCGGATGCGCGCAATAACAAACACCACAGTATGATTCAATATGTAAGCTCAGTGTGGTTTATGATGTCTACTCTCAAATAAATTTACTATCGTGTAATGCGTACGTGAGAGTGTCAATCAAGCAGTCTTTGTATCACAAGATATTCAGGCAAGATGTTCATATAAAGATACTAGCCAAACAAAATATATATGTATTACAATGAGCGGATTTTCTCAATCGTATTATGCTCTAGTAATGTATATGTTTGGTTTGCAAAAGATATCTAATCTTTGAATCCAGCAAACAATATGTAGGTCAATGACTATTGCAACAAAGATCAATATCACATAAACAAATATCTTTTCAAAGTTATATCAAGATAAATCGCACAAGATATTTGGAAATGTTTTGAAGAGATTTTGCAATCCAAAAACAAATACAAACTACACAAGATATTGCAATGAGTGTGCAATACTTGGAAGTTTAATATAAGTCTTCTTAGGAGAGACTTATTAACAAAGTCCCCTAAGAATACTTGGGTTGGCTCTCAATTAAAACCGTTACAAACAACTACCACACTTGGGAGAGCAACCCTAGAAAACAACAACACTTAAATCACACTTACAAAGTATATTTGAGTGGAAGATCTGGTAAGAATAAGTATTGGAGACTCAATAAATGAGTATTATAAACTTTGGGATTTTCAGAGAATTTTTCTTAATTAGATATCCTAATCCCTAAACTCAAAACCCAAAACCCAAAACCCGAAAACCTAAACCCCTAAACCCTAAACTCTAAAACGTAAACCCTAAAACCTAAACACCTAAACCATAAACCATAAACCCTAAATCCTAAACCCTAAACCCTAAACCCTAAACCCTAACTCCAAAAACTAAACTTTAAACCTGACAACCTAAACCCTAAACCCTTACCCTAAAAACCCTAAACCCTAAACCCAAAACCCTAATCCCAAACCCTAATCCTAAAATCCTAACCTTTAGACCCTAAACCAAAAACCCTAAAACCTAAACACAAAACCCTAAACCCTAAACCGCTAAACCCTAAACCTTAAACTCTAAACCCAAAACCCTAAGCCTAAACCCTAAATACTAAGCACTAAATCCTAAATCGTAAACCCTAAACCCTAAACCCTAAAACCATAAACCCTAAACCCTAAACCCAAAACCCAAAACCCTAAAACCATAAACCCTAAACCCAAAATCCAAAACCGTAAACCCTAAACCCTAAACTATAAATCCTAAACTCTCAAACCGAAATCCCTAAAACCTAAACCCCAAACCCTAAACACTAAACCTTAAACCCTAAACATTGAACCCTAAACCCTAACCCTAAACCCTAAACCCTAAATGGAAGATGCTTCAAACCCTAAACCCCAAACACTAAACCCTAAACACTAAACCCTAAATCACAAACCCAAAACGCTAACCCCTAATGACTAATCTCTAAACTATAAAACATAAACCCTAAACCATAAACCGAAAACCCTAACTCGAAACCCTAAACCATACACCCTAAACCCTACACCCTAACCCCAAACCCAAACACTAAAACCTTAAACCCCAAACCCTAAACCATAAACCCTAAACTCTAAACCCTAAACCCTAAACTCTAAAATCTAAACGCTAAAACCTAAACACCTAAATCCTAAATCATAAACCCTAAATCCAAAACCATAAACCCTAAAACCTAAAACCCTAAACCCAAAACCCAAAACACAAAAAACTAAACCCTAAAACATAAACCCTAAACCCTAAACTCTAAACCCAAAACCCTAAACCCAAAACCCAAAACCTCAAACCCTAAAACCTAAATCCCAAACCCTAAACCCTAAACCCATACACCGTAAAACCTAAAAACCTAAACCCTAAACCCTAAACCCTAAACCCTAAACCCTAAAACCTTAAACTCTAAAACCCTAAACCTTAAACCCTAAACCCAAAACCCTAAACCCTAAACCCTAAAACCATACACCTTAAAACCCTAAACCCTAAACCCTAATTCGTAAACGCAAAATCCTAAACACTAAACACTAAACCCTAAACCCTAAACCCTAAGCCCTAAACCCTAAACCCAAAACACTAAAATCCAAACCCAAAAGCCAAAACCCAAAAACCTAAACCCTAAATGTTAAATACTAAACCAAAAACCCTAAACCCTAAACCCTAAACCCCAAACCCCAAACCCTAAACCCTAAACTCTAAAATCTAAACACTAAAACCTAAACACCTAAACCCTAAACCATAAACCCTGAATCCTAAACCCAAAATCCTAAATCCTAAACCCCCAAACCGTAAACATTAAACCCTAAACTCTAAACCCTAACTCCAAACCCTAAATTTTAAACCCGATAACCTAAACCCTAATCCCTTACCCTAAAAACCCTAAACCCTAAACCCTAAACCATAACCCCAAACCCTGAACCCTAAACCGTAAACCCTAAACCCAAAACCATAAACCCTAAACCTTTAACCCTAAAACACTAAACCTTAAACCCTAAATACTAAACACTAAAACCTAACCCTAAACCCTAAACCCTAAACCCTAAACCTTAAACCCGAAACCCAAACCATAAATACTAAAGACTAAACCCTAAACCCTAAACCCTAAACACTAAATCCTATATAAAAAACCCTAAACCCTACACCCTAAACCTGAAACACTAAATCCACCCTAAACCCTAAACCTTAAACCAGAAACCCTAAACACTAAACACTAAACCCTAAACCCAAAACACAAATACCCTAAATCCTAAACCCTAAATACTAAACACTAAACCCTAAACCCCAAACCCTAAATCCTTACACCCTAAAACCCTAAACCCTAAACCCCAAACCCTAAACACTAAACCCTAAAACCAAAACCATAAAACCTAAACTTTAAACCCAAAACCCAAAACCCTAAACCCGTACACCCAAAAACACAAAAAACTAAACCTTAAACCCTAAACCCTAAAACCTTACACCCTAAAACCCTAAACCCTAAACCGTGAACCCAAAACCCTAAACCCTAAACCCTAAAACCTTAGATTTTAAACTGCTAAACCCTAAACCCTAAACAAAAAACGCTAAACACTAAACATTAAACCCTAAAACCAAAACCCTAAACCTAAACCCTAAACCCTAAACCCTAAACCCTGAACCCAAAACCCAAAAACCTAAACCCAAAACCCAAAACCCAAAACCCTAAATACTAAAGACTAAACCCTAAACCCTCAACACTAGACCCTAACCACTAAAACCCTAAACCATAAACACTAAACCCTAAATACAAAACCCTAAACCCTAAACCCGAAACATTGAAACATAAACAACTAAAACCTAAACCTTAAACCCTAAACACTAAACCCTAAACCCTAGACCCTAAAAACACTAAACTTTAAACCCTAAACCCTAATCCCAAACCCTAACCCCAAACCCTAAACCCCATAACACTAACCCTTAAACCCTAAACTCTAAACCCTAACCACTAAACCATAAACCCTAAACCCTAAACCCTAAACTTTAAATCCTAAACCCTAAACCCTAAACTATAAAAATTAAACCCTAAACCCTAAACTCCAAATCCTAACCCTTAAACCATAAACCCTAACGCTAAAACCCTAAATCCAAAACCCTAAACCCTAAACCCAAAATGCTAAACCGAAAACCCTAAACCCATAACCCTAAAACCTAAACCCTAACCCCAAACCGAAAACCCTATAACCCTAAACCCTAAACCCTAAACACTAAACCGTAAATCCTAGGCCCAAACCCAAAACCCTAATCCCTATAACCCTCGACCCTAAACCCCAAACCCTAAACCCTAATACCATAAACACTAAACACTAAACACTAAACTCAAAACCTAAAACCCTAAACCCAATAGCCCTAAAACCTAAACCCTAAATCAAAAACCCTTAACACTAAACCCTAAATCCTAAACCCTAAATCCAAAACCATAAACCCTAAAACCTAAACCCTAAACCCTAAATACTAAACACTATACCGTAAACCCTAAACCCTAAATCATAAACCCAAATCCCTAAACTCGAAACCCTAAACCCTATAACCCGAAACCCTAAACCCTAAACCCTAAATTCGAAACCCTAAACCCTACAACCCAAAACCCAAAACCCAAAACCCAAAACCCGAAACCCTAAACACTAAACCCTAAACCCTAAACACTAAAAACTAAACCCTAAACGCTAAACCCTAAACCCTAAACTCTCAATCCAAAACCCTTAACCATAAACCCTAAACCCTAAACCCTAAACCCTAAAACCAAAACCCAAAACCCAAAACCCTAAACTCTAAACTCTAAACTTTAAACCCTAAACATCTAAAACCTAAACCTAATTCTTTAAACCAAAACCCTAAACTTTAAAACCCTAAACCCTAAGCATCTAAAACCTAAATCCTAAACCCTTAACCCAAAACCCTAAACTCTAAAACCCTAAACCCAAAACCCAAAACCCAAAAGCCTAAACCCTAAACTCTAAACTCTAAATCCTAAACATCTAAAACGTAAACCCCAAACCCTTAACCCCAAACTCTAAACCCTGAACCCGAAACCGTAAACCCTATAACCCTAAACCCTAAACCCTAAACCCTAACCCCAAAACCCTAATCTCTAAACACAAAACACTAAAACCCTTAACCCTAAACCCTAGACTCTAAAACGTAAACTTTAAAACCTAAACACCTAAACCCTAAACCGTAAACCCTAAACCCTAAACCTTAAACCCTAAACCCAAAACCCTAAACCCTAGACCCTAACTTCAAATCCTAAACCCTAAACCCTATAACCTAAACACTAAACCCTAGACCCTAAAAACCCTAAACCTTAAACCCAAAACCCTAACCCCCAAACCTAACCCTAAAACTCTAAACCCTAAACCCGAAACCCTAAACCCTAAACCCTAAACCCTAAACCCGAAACCCTAAACCGTAAATCCTAAGCCCTAAACCCTATACCCTGAACCTTTAACCCTAAACCAAAAGCCCTAAACCCTAAACCCTAAACCTTAAATACTAAGCACTAAAACCTAACCCTAAACCTTAAAAAGTAAATTCTAAACTAGAAACCCTAAACCCTATAACCCTCGACCCTAAACCCCAAACCCTAACACTAATACCATAAATACTAAATACTAAACCCTACACCCAAAACCCTAAACCCAAACGCCCTAAACCCTAAACCCAAAATCCAAAACCCTTAACACTAAACCCTAAATCCTAAACCATAAATCCAAAACCCTAAGACCTAAACCCTAAAACCTAAACCCTAAACCTTAAATACTAAACACTATACCGTAAACCCTAAACCCGGAATTGTAAACCATAAACCCGAAACCCGAAACCCAAAACCCTAAACCCTATAACCTGAAACCCTAAACCCTAAACCCTAAACCCTAAACCCTATAACCCTAAACATTAAACCCTGCACCCTTGCCCCTAAAAACACTAAACTCTAAACCCTAAACCCCAACCCCAAACCCTAAACCCTAAACCCTATAACACAAACCCCTCAACCCTAAACTCTAAACCCTAACCCCTAAACCATGAACCCTAAACCCTAAACCCTAAATCCAAAACCCTAAACCCTAAACCCTAAACCCTAAATACTAAACACTAAACCCTAAACCCAACCCCCTAAACCCTAAACCCTAAACCCTAAACCAAAAACCTAAAACCCTAAACACAAAACCCTAACTCCTAAACCCTAAACCCTAAAACCCTAAACCCTAAAGTTTAAACCCTTAACCTTAAACCCTAAGACCTAAACCCAAAACCCTAAACCCTAAACACTAAACCCTAAAACTCTAAACCTTAAACCCTAAACCCTAAACCCAAAACTTCAAACCCTAAACCCTAACTACCAAACACTAAACCCTAAACACTATAACCTAAACCCTAAACGCTAAACCCTAAACCCAAAAACCCTAAACCCTTAAACCTAAACACCTAAATCCTAAAAGCTAAACCCTAAACCCTAAACTCTAAACACAAAACCCTAAACCTTAACTCAAAACCCAAAACCCTAAATCCTAAACCCTAAACCCTAAACCCTAAACCCTAAATCCTAAACCATAACCCCTAAACCCTAAATCTTAAACCCTAAACTCCAAACCCTAAACATTAAACCGTAACCCTGAAAACCTTAACCCCTAAACCCTAAATTTTAAACTCAAAACCCTATACTCTAAAACCTTAACACCTAAACCCAAAATCAAAACCCTAAACCCTAAACCAAAACCCCAAACCCAAAACCCTAAACCCTAAACCATAGACTCTAAGACGTAAACCCTAAAACCTAAACACCTAAACCCTAAACCATAAACCCTAAACCCTAAATCCTAAACCCTAAACCCTAAACACTAAACCCTAAACCCTAGACCCTAACTCCAAATCCTAAACCCTAGACCATATAACCTAAACACTAAACCCTAGACCCAAAAAACCCTAGACCCTAAACCCTAAACACTAACTCCCAACCCTAACCATAAAACCCTAAACCCTAAACCCTATAACCTGAAACCCTAAACCCTAAACCCTAAATCCTAAGCCCTAAACGCTAAACTCTAAACCTATAACCCTACACCCAAAACCCAAAACCCAAAACCCTATAACCCTCGACCCTAAACCCCAAACCCTAAACCCTAATACCATAAATACTAAACACTGACCCTAAACCCATAACCCAAAACCCCAAACTCAATAGCCCTAAATCAAAAACCCTTAACACTAAACCCTAAAACCTAAACCCTAAACCCTAAATACTAAACACTATACCGTAAACCCTAAACCCTAAATAGTAAACCCAAATCCGTAAACCCGAAACCCTATACCCTATAACCCGAAACCTAAACTCGAAACCCTAAACCCTAGAACCCAAAACCGAAAACCGAAAACCCGAAATCCTAAACACTAAACACTAAACCCTAAACACTAAACACTAAAAACTAAACCCTAAACGCTAAACCCTAAACCCTAAACCATGAACCCAAAACCCTTGACCATAAACCCTAAACCCTAAACCCTAAACCCTAAACCCAAAACCCAAAACCCTAAACCCTAAACAAAAAATGCTAAAGACTAAACCCTAAACCCTAAATCCTAAACTCTAAAACCCTAAACCCTAAACCCTAAACCATAAATCCAAAACCCAACACCCAAAACCCAAAACCCCAAACCCTAAACCCTAAACCCTAAAACCCTAAACCCTAAACCCTAAACCCAAAACTTCAAACCCTAAACCCTAACTACCAAACACTAAACCCTAAACACTACAACCTAAACCCTAAACGCTAAACCCTAAACCCTAAAACCCTAAACCCTAAAACCTAAACACCTAAATCCTAAAGGCTAAACCCTAAACCCTAAACTCTAAACACAAAACCCTAAACCCTAACTCAAAACCCAAAACCCTAAATCTAAAACCCCAAACCCTAAACCCTAAACCCTAAACCCTAAATCCTAAACCATAACCCCTAAACCCTAAATCCTAAACCCTAAACTCCAAACCCTAAACACTAAACCATAACCCTAAAAACCTAAACCCCTAAACCCTAAATTTAAAACTCTAAACCCTATACTCTAAAACCTTAACACCTAAACCCAAAATCAAAAGCCCTAAACCCTAAACCAAAATCCCAAACCCAAAACCCAAAACCCTAAACCTTAGACTCTAAGATGTAAACCCTAAAACCTAAACACCTAAACCCTAAACCATAAACCCTAAACCCTAAATCCTAAACCCTAAACCCTAAACACTAAACCCTAAACCCTAGACCCTAACTCCAAATCCTAAACCCTAAACCATATAACCTAAACACTAAACCCTAGACCCTAAACCATAAACACTAACCCCCAATCCTAACCCTAAAACCCTAAACCCTAAACCCTATAACCCGAAAACCTAAACCCTAAACCGTAAATACTAAGCCCTAAATGCTAAACCCTAAACCACTCTACACCCAAAACCCAAAACCCAAAACCCTAAAACCTATAACCCTCGACCCTAAACCCCAAACCCTAAACCCTAATACCATAAATACTAAACACTGAACCCTAAACCCAAAACCCAAAACCCAAAACCCCAAACCCAATAGCCCTAAACCCTAAACCCTAAATCCAAAACCCATAACACTAAACCCTAAAACCTAAACCCTAAACCCTAAATACTAAACACTATACCATAAACCCTAAACCCTAAATCGTAAACCCAAATCCCTAAACCCGAAACCCTAAACCCTATAACCCGAAACCCTAAACCCTAAACCCTAAACCCTAAACTCGAAACCTTAAACGCTAGAACCCAAAACCCAAAATCGAAAACCCAAAACCCTAAACACTAAACACTAAACCCTAAACCCTAAACACTAAAAACTAAACCCTAAATGCTAAACCCTAAACCCTAAACCCTGAACCCAAAACCCTTGACCATACACCCTAAACCCTAAACCCTAAACCCAAAATCCAAAACCCTAAACCCTAAACAAAAAATGCTAAAGACTAAACCCTAAACCCTAAACCCTAAAGCCTAAACTCTAACACACTAAACCCTAAACCCTAAACCCTAAATCCAAAACCCAACACCCAAAACCCTAAACCCTAAACCCTAAAACCCTAAACCCCAAACCCTAAACCCAAAACTTCAAACCCTAAACCCTAACTACCAAACACTAAACCCTAAACGCTACAACCTAAACCCTAAACGCTAAACCCTAAACCCTAAAACCCTAACCCCTAAAACCTAAACACCTAAATCAAAAAAGCTAAACCCTAAACCCTAAACTCTAAACACAAAACCCTAAACCCTAACTCAAAACCCAAAACCCTAAACCTTAAACCCCAAACCCTAAACCCTAAACCCTAAACCCTAAACCCTAAACCCTAAATCCTAAATCCTAAACCATAACCCCTAAACCCTAAATCCTAAACCCTAAACTCCAAACCCAAAACATTAAACCGTAACCCTGAAAACCTAAATCCCTAAACCCAAAATTTTAAACTCTAAACCCTATACTCTAAAACCTTAACACCTAAACCCAAAACCCTAAATCCCAAACCGTTAACACAAAACCCTAAACAGTAAACCCTAAACCCTTGCCCTAAACCATAAACCATAAACCCTAAATCCTAAATCCTAGACCCTAGACCCCAAAAACTCTAAACCCTAAACCCTAAACCCTAAACCCAAACCTGAACCCCAAACTCTGAACCCTGAACCTGAAACCCTAAACCCTAAAACCCTAAACCCTAAACCCTAAACCCTATCCCCTAAACCCTAATCTCCAAACCCAAAACCCTAAAACCCTTAACCCAAAACCTTAAACTCTAAACCCCAGACTCTAAAATGTAAACTCTAAAACCTAAACACCTAGAGCCTAAACCATAAACCTTAAACCCTAAACCCTAAACCCTAAACACTAAACCCTAAACCCTAAACCCTAACTCCAAATCCTAAACCCTAAACCCTATAACCTAAACACTAAACCCTAGACCCTAAAAACCCTAAACCTTAAACCCTAAACCCTAACCCCCAACCCTAAAACCGTAAACGCTAAACCTGAAAGCCTAAACCCTAAACCCTATAACTCTAAACACTAAACCCTAAATCGTAAATCCCAAGCCCTAAACCCTAAACCCTAAACTTTTAACCCTAAACCCAAAATTCAAAACCATAAACCCTAAGCCCTAAATACTAAGCACTAAAACCTAACCCTAAACTCTAAACCCTAAACTCGAAACCCTATACCCTATAACCCTTGTTCCTAAACCCCAAACCCTAAACCCTCATACCATAAATACTAAATACTAAACCCTAAACCCTAAACCCAAAACCCTAAACCCAATAGCCCTAAACGCTAAACCCTAAATCCAAAACCCTTAACACTAAACCCTAAATCCAAAACCCTAAACCCTAAACCCTAAGACCTAAACCCTAAAACCGAACCCTAAACCGTAAATACTAAACACTATACCATAAATCGTAAACCCTAAATCGTAAACCCTAAACCCTAAACCCTAAACCCGAAACCTTAAACCTTATAACCCGAAACCCAAAACCCTAAACCCTAAACCTAAAACCCTAAACCCTAATACGCTAAACCCAAAACCCGAAACCCTAAACACTAAACCCTAAACCCTAAACCTTAAACCCTAATACCTTAAACCCTAATACCCTAAACCCTAAACCCTAAAACCTAAATCCTAACTCCTACACCCTAAACACTAAACACTAACCCCAAACGCAAAACCCTAAACCCTAAACCCTAAACCCTAAACCCTAAACTTTAAACCATAAACCCTAAACCCGAAACCCAAAACCCTAAACCCTAAACCCTAAACGCAAAACCCTAAACCCTAAACCCCAAGCCAAAAATGCAAAACACAAAATCCTAGACCCTAAACCCTAAACCCAAAACTCTAAAACCCTAAACCCCAAACCCTAAATCCAAAGCCTTAAACCGTAAACACTAAACACTAACCCCAAACGCAAAACCCTAAACCCTAAACCCAAAACCCTTAACCATAAACCTTAAACCCTAAACCGTAAACCCTAAACCCTAAACCCAAAACCCAAAACCCAAAACCCTAAACAAAAAATGCTAAAGACTAAACCCTAAACCCTAAACCCTAAATCACAAACTCTAAAACCCTAAACCCTAAACCCTAAACCCTAAACCCTAAATCAAAAACCCAAAACCCAAAACACTAAACCCTAACCCTAAAAACTAAACATCTAAAACCTAAACCCTAAACCCTTAACCCAAAACCCTAAACAGTAAACCATATACCCTTGCCCTAAACCCTAAACCCTAAACCCCAAACCGTAGATCCCAAAGACACTAAACCCTAAACCTGAAAGGCTAAACCCTAAACCCTATAACTCTAAACCCTAAACCGTAAATCGTAAATCCCAAGCCCTAAACCCTAAACCCAAAACCTTTAATCCTAAACCCAAAATTCAAAACCATAAACCCTAAGCCCTAAATACTAAGCACTAAAACCTAACCCTAAACTCTAAACCCTAAACTCGAAACTCTATACCCTATAACCCTTGATCCTAAATCCCAAACCCTGAACCCTAATACCATAAATACTAAATACTAAACCCTAAACCCTAAACCCAAAACCCAATAGCCCTAAACGCTAAACCCTAAATCCAAAACCCTTAACACTAAACCCTAAATCCAAAACCCTAAACCCTAAACCCTAAGACCTAAACCCTAAAACCGAACCCTAAACCCTAAATACTAAACACTATGCCATAAATCGTAAACCCTAAACCCTAAACCCGAAACCTTAAACCTTATAACCCGAAACCCTAAACCCTAAACCCTAATACGCTAAACCCAAAACATGAAACCGTAAACACTAAACCCTAAACCCTAAACCTTAAACCCTAATACCCTAAACCCTAATACCCCAAACCCTAAACCCTAAATCCTAAGCCCTACACCCTAAACACTAAACACTAACCCCAAACGCAAAACCCTAAACCCTAAACCATAAACCCTAAACCCTAAACCCTAAACCCTAAACGCAAAACCCAAAACCCTAAACCCCAAACCAAAAATGCAAAAGACAAAATCCTAGACCCTAAACCCTAAACCCAAAACTCTAAAACCCTAAACCCTAAACCCTAAATCCTAAGCCCTAAACCGTAAACACTAAACACTAACCCCAAACGCAAAACCCTAAACCCAAAACCCTAAACCCAAAACCCTTAACCCAAAACCCTAAACCCAAAACCCTAAACCCTAAACCCTAAACCAAAAATGCTAAAGACTAAACCTTAAACCCTAAACCCTAAATCACAAACTCTAAAACCCTAAACCCTAAACCCTAAACCATAAATCAAAAACCCAAAACCCAAAACACTAAACCCGAAACCCTAAAAACTAAACATCTAAAACCTAAACCCTAAACCCTTAACCCAAAACCCTAAATAGTAAACCATATAACCTTGCCCTAAACCCTACACCCTAAACCCCAAACCCTAGACCCCAAAGACACTAAACCCGAATCCCTAAACCCAAACCCTAAACCCAAACTCGAAACCCTGAACCCGAAACCCTAAACCCTATAACCCTAAACCCTAAACCTTATCCCCTGAACCCTAATCTCTAAATCCAAAGCCCTAAAACCGTAAACCCAAAACCCAAAACCCTAAACCCTAGACTGTAAAACGTAAACTCTAAAACCTAAACACCTAAAGCGTAAACAATAAGCCCGAAACCCCAAACCCTAAACCCTAAACCCCACACCCTAACTCCAAATCCTAAACCCTAAACCCTATAACCTAAACACTAAACCCTAGACCCTAAAAACCCTAAACCTTAAACCTTAAACCCAAAACCCTAACCCCCAACCCTAACCCTAAACCCTATAACCCTAAACCATAAACCCTAAACCGTAAATCCTAAGCCCTAAACCTTAAACCCTAAACCTTTAACCCTAAACCCAAAACCCAATACCATAAACCGTAAGCACTAAACCCGAAATACTAAGTACTAAAACCTAATCCTAAACCCTAAACCCTAAACCTTAAACTCGAAACCCTAAACCCTATAATCCTCGATCCTAAACCCCAAACCCTATACCCTAATACCATAAATACTAAATACTAAACCCTAAACCCTAAACCCTAAACCCTAAATCAAAAACCTTTAACACTAAACCCTAAATCCTAAACCCTAAACCCTAAACCCTAAACCCTAAAACCTAACCCTAAACCCTAAATACTAAACACTATACCGTAAACCCTAAACCCTAAACCCGAAACCCTATAACCCTATAAGCCCAAACCCTAAACCTTAAACCCTAATACCCTAAACCCTAAACGCTTAACCCTAATACGCTAAACCCTAAACCCTAAATCCTAAGCTCTAAACCCTAAACAATAAACACTAACCCTAAACGCTAAACCCTAAACCCAAAACCCAAAACCCAAAACCCAAAACCATAAACCCTAAACCCTAAACCCTAAACCCTAAACCCCAAACGCAAAACCCAAAACCCTAAACCCTAAACCAAAAATGCTAAAGACTAAACCCTAGACCCTAAACCCTAAACCCTAAACTCTAAAACCCTAAACCCTAAACCCTAAACCCTAAATCCAAAACCCTAAACCCAAAACGATAAACCCTAAACCGTAAACCCTAAACCCTAAACTCGAAACCCTAAACCATGTAACCCAAAAGCCAAAAGCCAAAACCCGAAACCCTAAACACTAAACCCTAAACCCTAAACACTAAAAACTAATCCCTAAACGCTAAACCCTAAACCCTAAACCCTAAACCCAAAACCCAAAACCCAAAACCATAAACACTATACCGAAAATGCTAAAGACTAAACCCGAAACCCTAAACCCAAAATCCTAAACTCTAAAACCCTAAACCGTAAACCCTGAACCCTAAATCCAAAACCCCAAACCCAAAACCCAAAACCCTAAACAGTAAACCCTATACCTTTACCCTAAACCCGAAACCATAAACCCCAAACCCTAAGCCCTAAACCCTAGACCCCAAAAACACTAAACCCTAAACCCAAACCCTAACCTCAAACTCTAAACCCAGAACCCAAAACCCAAAACCCTATAACCAGATCCCATAAACCCTAATGTCTAAACCAAAAACCCTAAAACCGTTAACCCAACACCCTAAACCCTAAACCCTAAACCCTAGACTCTAAAACGTAAACTCTAAAACCTAAACACCTAAAGCGTAAACCACAAACCCAAAACCCTAAACCCTAAACCCTAAACACTAAACCCTAAACCTAGACCCTAACTCCAAATCCTAAACCCTAAACCCTATAACCTAAACACTAAACCCTAGACCCTAAAATCCCTAAACCATAAACCCTAAACCCAAACCCCCAACCCTAACCCTAAACCCTAAACCCTAAACCCTAAACCCTAAACCCTAAACCCTAAACCCTAAACCCTAAACCCTAAACCCTAAACCCTAAACCGTAAACCCTAAGCCCTAAACCCTAAACCCTAAACCTTTAACCCAAAACCCAAAACCCAAAACCATAAACCCTAAACCCTAAATACTAAGCACTAAAACCTAACCGTAAAACCTAAACCCTAAACCCTAAACCCTAAACCCTAAACACGAAACCCTAAACCCTATAACCCTCGATCCTAAACCCCAAACCCTAAACCCTAATACCATAAATACTAAATACTAAACCCTAAACCCAAAACCCAAAACCCTCAACCCAATAGCCCTAAACCCTAAACCCTAAATCCAAAACCCTTAACACTAAACCCTAAATCCTAAATCCTAAACCCCAAACCCAAAACCCTAAGACCTAAACCAAAAAACTAAACCCTAAACCTAAAACACAAAACATTATACCGTAAACCCTAAACCCTAAATCGTAAACCCCAAACGCTAAACCCGAAACCCTAAACCCTATAACCCGAAACCCTAAACCTTAAACCCTAAACCCTACCACCCTGAACCCAAAACCCAAAACCCAAAACACTAAACACTAAACCCTAAACCCTAAACCCTACTAGCCTGAACCCAAAACCCAAAACCCAAAACCCTAAACACTAAACCCTAAACCCTAAACCCTACTAGCCTGAACCCAAAACCCTAAACACTAAACCCTAAACCCTAAACCCTAGTACCCTAAACCCTAAACCCTCAGCCCTAATACCCTAAACCCAAAACCCTAAATCCTAAGCCCTAAATGCTAAACACTAAACACTAACCCTAAACGCTAAACCCTAAACCCTAAACCCTAAATTCTAAACCCAAAACCCAAAACCACAAACCCTAAACCCTAAACACAAAACACTAAACCAAAAACCAAAAAACCTAAACCCTAAACCAAAAATGCTAAAGACTAAACCCTAGACCCTAAACCGTAAACGGTAAACTCTAAAACCCTAAACCGTAAACCCTAAACTCTAAATCCAAAACCCAAAACCCAAAATCATATACCCTAAACCCTAAACCCTAAACCCTAAACCAAAAATGTTAAAGACTAAACCCTAGACCCTAAATCGTAAACCGTAAACTCAAACCCTAAACCGTAAACTCTCAACCCTAAATCCAAAACGCAAAACCCAAAATCATATACCCTAAACCCAGAACCCTAAAACATAAACCAAAAACCCTGAACCCTAAACCCTAGACCCCAAAAACACAAAACCCTAAACCCTAAACCCTAAACCCTAAACCCAAACCCCCACCCCAAACTCTAAACCTTGAACTTGAAACCCTAAACCCTATAACCTTAAACTCAAAACCCTAAACCGTATTCCCTAAACCCCAATCTCTGAACCCAAAACCATAAAACCCTAAACCCAAAACCCTAAAAAAAAAACCCTAAACACTAAACCCTAAACCCAAAACAACTAAACCCTAAACTCTAAACCTGAAACCCTAAACACTAAACCCTAAACCCTAAACCCTAAACCCTAAAAGCCTAAACCCAAAGCCCTAAACACAAAACATTAAACCATAAACCCTAAACCCTAAACCCTAAACCCTAAAACCCTAACCCCTGAACCATAAACCCTAAATCAAAAACCCTAAACCTTAAACCCTAAAACCTAAATAGCTAAAACCTAAACCCTAAGCCCTAAACAAAAAACCCTAAACACCGAACCCTAAAGCCTAACCCAAAACCCAAAACCATAAACCCTTAACCCAAAACCAAAAACCCTAAACCCTAAACAGTAAGCCCAATAACCTAAACCCAAGACCCTAAATACCAAACAATAAACCCCAAATCCTAAACCCTAAAAACCTAAACCCTAAACCCTAAACCCTAAACCCTAAACCCCAAACCCCAAATACTAAACACTAGACCCTTAACCCTAAACCTTAAACCCAAACCATTAAACTCTAAACCCTAAATCCAAAATCCTAAACCCTAAACCCTAAACCTTAAACCTTAAACCCTAAAACATAAACACCTAAAACCTAAAACCTAAACCCTAAACCCTAAACCCTAAATCCAAAACCCTAAACCCTAAACCACCCTAAACCCTAAAACCTAAACACCTAAAACCTAAACCCTAAGCCCAAAACCCTAAACCTTAAACACTCAACCCTAAACCCTAACTCAAAACCCTAAACCCTTAACTTGAAACCCAAAACCCAAAACCCAAAACCCTAAACCCTAAACCCTAATTACCAAATCCTAAATCCTAAACCCTAAACCCTAAAAACCTAAACCCTAAACGCTAAACCCTAAATACTAAACACTAGACCCTAAACCTTAAACCCTAAACCCTAAACCCTAAACCCTAAACCCTAAACCTTAAACCCTAAACCCTAAACCCTAAACCCCAAACTCTGAACCCTAAATCCAAACTTCTAAACCCTAAACCCTAAACCTCAAACCCTAAACCCTAAATCCAAAACACTAAACCTTAAAGCCTAACCCGAAACCCTAAACCCTAAACACTAGACCCTAAAAAATTTAAACCCTAAACCCTAAACCCCAAACTCTAAATCCCAAACCCTAAACACTAAACCCTAAATACTAAACACAAAACCTTAGACCCTAAACCCTAAACCCTAACCCTAAACCCTAAACCCTAAAGCCTAAACCCCAAAAACCCTTGACACTAAACCCCAAACCCTAACCCAATACCCTACACCCTAAACACTATAACCTTAAATCCTAAGCCCTAAAACCTTAAACCCTAATGACTAAACCCTAAATATAAAACTGTAACCCTAAATCCTAAACCCTAAACCCTAAACCCATAACCCCAAACCCTAAAACCTAAACACCTAAAACCTAAACCTTAAACCCTAAACCACAAACACTAAATGCTAAATGCTAAACCCTAGCCCTCAACCCTAAACCCAAAACCCTATAATCCTAAACCCTAAAACCTGAACCCTAAACACAAAACCCAAAACCCTAACCTTAAACCCTAAACCCTAAGCCCTATAACCCTATACCCTAAACTCTAAACCCCAAACCCTAGACCCTAAACCCAAAAACCTAAACCCTAATCCCAAACCCTAACCCAAAACCCTAAACACTAAACCCGAAACACTAACCCCTAAACCTCATAACCCTAAACCCTAAACCCTAAACCCTAAACCCTAAACCCTAAACCCTAAACCCTAAACCCTAAATCCCAAACCCTAAACTCAAAACCCTAAACCCTAAACCCAAAACCCTAAACCCTAAACCCTAAATACTAAACACTAAACCCTAAACCCTAAACCCTTAATCCAACACCCAAAACCCAAAACGCTAAACCCTAAACCCTAAATCCTTAACCCTGAACCCTAAAACCATAAACCCTAAAGCCTAAACCTCAAAACCTAAACCCAATTGCCCTAAACCCTAAACCCTAAATCTAAAACCCTTAACACTAAACCCTAAATCCTAAACCCTAAACCACAAACCCTAAGACCTAAACCCTAAAACCGAAACCCTAAACTCTAAATACTAAACACTATACCGTAAACCCTAAGCCCTAAACCATAAACCCTAAACCCGAAACCTAAAACCCGAAACCCTAAAGCCTAAACAATAAACCCTAAATCCGAAACCCTAAAACATATAACCCAAAACCCTAAACCCTAAACCTAGAACCCTAAATCCTAATCTCTAAACCCAAAACCCTAAAACCGTTAACCCAAAACCCTAAACCCAAAACCCTAGACTTTAAAATGTAAACTCTAAAACCTAAACACCTAAAGACTAAACCATAAACCCTAAACCCTAAACCCTAAACACTAAACCACAAAACCCAGACCCTAAATCCAAATCCTAAACCCAAAACCCTATAACCTAAACACTAAACCCTAGACCCAAAAAACCCTAAACCTTAAACCTTAAACCCTAAACCCTAACCCCCAACCCTAACCCTAAAACCCTAAACCCTAAACCCGAAACCCAAAACGCTAGAACCTATAAGCCAAAACCCTAAATCCTAAATCGTAAATCCTAAGCCCTAAACCCTAAACCCTAAACCTTTAACCCTAAACCGAAAATCGAAAACCATAAATCCTAAACACTAAATACTAAGCACTAAAACCTAACCCTAAACCCTAAACTCGAAACCCTAAACCCAATAGCCCTAAACCATAAACCCTAAATCCAAAACCTTTAATACTAAACCCTAGACCCTAAACCTTAAGACCTAAACCCTGAAACCTAACCCTAAACCTTAAATACTAAACACTGAACCATAAACCTTAAACCCTAAATAGTAAATCCTAAACCCTAAACCCAAAACCCTAAACCCTAAATCCAAAACACTAAACCTTAAAGCCTAACCCGAAACCCTAAACCCTAAACACTAGACCCTAAAAAATTTAAACCCTAAACCCTAAACCCCAAACTCTAAATCCCAAACCCTAAACACTAAACCCTAAATACTAAACACAAAACCTTAGACCCTAAACCCTAAACCCTAACCCTAAACCTAAACCCTAAAGCCTAGACCCCAAAAACCCTTGACACTAAACCCAAAACCCTAACCCAATACCCTACACCCTAAACACTATAACCTTAAATCCTAAGCCCTAAAACCTTAAACCCTAATGACTAAACCCTAAATATAAAACTGTAACCCTAAATCCTAAACCCTAAACCCTAAACCCATAACCCCAAACCCTAAAACCTAAACACCTAAAACCTAAACCTTAAACCCTAAACCACAAACACTAAACGCTAAATGCTAAACCCTAGCCCTCAACCCTAAACCCAAAACCCTATAATCCTAAACCCTAAAACCTGAACCCTAAACACAAAACCCAAAACCCTAACCTTAAACCCTAAACCCTAAGCCCTATAACCCTATACCCTAAACTCTAAACCCCAAACCCTAGACCCTAAACCCAAAAACCTAAACCCTAATCCCAAACCCTAACCCAAAACCCTAAACACTAAACCCGAAACACTAACCCCTAAACCTCATAACCCTAAACCCTAAACCCTAAACCCTAAACCCTAAACCCTAAACCCTAAACCCTAAATCCCAAACCCTAAACCCAAAACCCTAAACCCTAAACCCAAAACCCAAAACCCTAAATACTAAACACTAAACCCTAAACCCTAAACCCTTAATCCAACACCCAAAACCCAAAACGCTAAACCCTAAACCCTAAATCCTTAACCCTGAACCCTAAAACCATAAACCCTAAAGCCTAAACCTCAAAACCTAAACCCAATTGCCCTAAACCCTAAACCCTAAATCTAAAACCCTTAACACTAAACCCTAAATCCTAAACCCTAAACCACAAACCCTAAGACCTAAACCCTAAAACCAAAACCCTAAACTCTAAATACTAAACACTATATCGTAAACCCTAAGCCCTAAACCATAAACCCTAAACCCGAAACCTAAAACCCGAAACCCTAAAGCCTAAACAATAAACCCTAAATCCGAAACCCTAAAACAT
Source organism: Malania oleifera (assembly GCF_029873635.1). NCBI lineage: Eukaryota > Viridiplantae > Streptophyta > Magnoliopsida > Santalales > Ximeniaceae > Malania > Malania oleifera. The sequence goes on along the minus strand of NW_026651814.1, from coordinate 10,260 downwards.
ATAACCCAAAACCCTAAACCCTAAACCTAGAACCCTAAACCCTAATCTCTAAACCCAAAACCCTAAAACCGTTAACCCAAAACCCTAAACCCAAAACCCTAGACTTTAAAATGTAAACTCTAAAACCTAAACACCTAAAGACTAAACCATAAACCCTAAACCCTAAACCCTAAACACTAAACCACAAAACCCAGACCCTAAATCCAAATCCTAAACCCTAAACCCTATAACCTAAACACTAAACCCTAGACCCAAAAAAC
>NW_026651814.1:0-5000 GCF_029873635.1 Malania oleifera | reverse complement strand
AAACCCCAAAGTCTAAAACCCTAAACCCTAAACCCTAAACGCAAAATCCAAAACCCAAAACCCTAAAACCTAAACCCTAAACCCTTAACCCAAAACACTAAACAGTAAACCCTAAACCCCTGCCCTAAACCATAAACCCTAAACCCTAAACCATAAACCCTAAACCCTAAACCTTAGACCCCAAAAACACTAAACCCTATACCCTAAACCCTAAACTCAAACCCTAACCCCAAACTCTAAACCCTAAACCCGAAACCCTAAACCCTAAACCCTATCCCCCAAACCCTAATCTCTAAACCCTAAACCCTAAAACCCTAAACCCAAAACCCAAAACCCAAAACCCTAAACCCAAAACCCGGAACCCTAAACACAAAATACTAAACACTAAACCCTAAACCCTACAACCTAAACCCTAAACCCTAAACCCCTAAACCCTAAAACCTTAAACCCTAAAACACTAAACCCTAAACCCTAAACCCTACAATCTAAACACCTAAATCCTAAACCCTAAACCCTTAACCCAAAACACTAAACAGTAAACCCTAAACCCTTGCCCTAAACCATAAACCCTAAACCCTAAACCATAAACCCTGAACCCTAAACCTTAGACCCCAAAAACACTAAACCCAATACCCTAAACCCTAAACTCAAACCCTAACCCCAAACTCTAAACCCTGAACCCGAAATCCTAAACCCTATAACCCTAAACCCTAAACCCTATCCCCCAAACCCTAATCTCTAAACCCTAAACCCTAAAACCCTAAACCCAAAACCCTAAACCCAAAACCCGGAACCCTACACACAAAATACTTAACACTAAACCCTAAACCTTACAACCTAAACCCTAAACCCTAAACCCCTAAACCCTAAAACCTTAAACCCTAAAACACTAAACCCTAAACCCTAAACCCTACAATCTAAACACCTAAATCCTAAACCCTAAACACTAAACACAAAACCCTAAACCCCAACTGAAAACCCAAAACCCGAAACCATAAACCCAAAATCCCAAACCCTAAACCCTAAACCCAAAATCCTAAACCCTAAACCCTAAACCCTAAATCCTAAACCCTAAACTCTAAACCCTAAACCCTAAACCCTGACCCCAAAAACATAAAACCCTAAACCCTAATTTTTAAACCCTGAACCCTATGCTCTAAAACCTAAACTTTAAAACCTAAACACCTAAACCCAAAAACATAAACCCTAAACCCTAAACCAAAAGCCTACCCTAAACCCTAAACACTAAACCCTAGACTCTAAAATGTAAACCCAAAAACCTAAACTCTAGACCCTAAACCCAATACCCTAACTCCAATTCCTAAACCCTTAACCCTATAACCTAACACTCTACCCCGGACCCTAAAAACCCTAAACCCCCAACCCAAACCCTAAAACCCAAAACCCAAAACTCGAAACCTTAAACCCTAAACCCTATAACCCTAAACCCTAAAACCTAAACCCTAAACCCAAAACCCAAAACCCTAAACCCTAAATACTAAGCACTAAAACCTAACCCTAAACCCTAAACCCTAAACCCTAAACCCTAAACCCTAAACCCTAAACCCTAAACTTGAAACCCTCAACCCTATAACCCTTGACCCTAAACCCCAAGCCAAAAGCCTAAACCCTAAACCCTAAACACTAAACCCTAGACTCTAAAATGTAAACCCTAAAACCTAAACTCTAGACCCTAAACACTAAACCCTAAACCCTAGACCCTAATTCCAATTCCTAAACCCTTAACCCTATAACCTAACACCAAACCCTAGACCCTAAAAACCCTAAACCCTAACCGCCAACCCTAACCCTAAAACCCAAAACCCAAAACCCGAAAACCTAAACCCTATAACCCTAAACCCTAAACCTTAAACCCTAAACCGTAAATTCTAAGCCCGAAACCCTACACCCGAAACCAAAAACCCTAAACCCCAAATACTAAGCACTAAAACCTAACCCTAAACCCTAAACCCTAAACTCGAAACCCTAAACCCTATAACCCTCGACCCTAAACCCCAAACCCTATACCCTAATATCATAAATACTAATCACTAAACCCAAAACCCTAAACCCAATAGCCCTAAACCCTAAACCCTAAATACAAAACCCTTAACAATGAACCCAAAATCCTAAACCCTAAAACCTAAACCCTGAAACCTAAATACTAAACACTATACTGGAAACCCTAAACCCTAAACCGTAAGCACTAAAACTTGAAACCCTAAACCCTAAACCCTAAACCCTAAACCCGAAACCCTAAACCCTATAACCCTAAACCCTAAACCTTAAACCCGAAACCCTAAACACTAAACCCTAAACCCTAAACCCTAATACCCTAAACCCTAAACCCTAAACCCTAAACCCTAAACCCTAAACCCTAAACCCTAAATCCTAAACCCTAAACCCTAAACACGAAACACTAAACCCCAAACGCTAAACCCCAAAATCTAAACCCTACACCCAAAACCCTAAATCCTAAACCCTACACCCAAAACCCTAAACCAGATACCCTAAACCCTAAACCCAAAACCCTAAATGCAAAACCAAAAATGCTAAACACTAAACCCTAAGCCCTAAACCCTAAACCCTAAACTCCAAAACCATAAACCCAAAACCCTAAACCTGAAATCCAAAACCCAAAACCCAAAACCCTAAACCCTAAAACCTAAACATCCAAAACCTAAACCCTAAACCCTTAATCCTAAACCCTAAATAGTAAACCCTCAACCCTTGCCCTAAACCCTGAACCCAAAACCCTAAACCATAAACCTTAAAACCTAATCCCTAAAGCCTAGACCCCAAAAACATTAAACCCAAAACCCTATACCCCAAAAACAGTAAACCCTAAACCCTAAAGCCAAAACTCAAACCCTAACCACAAACTCTAAACCCTGAACCCGAAACTCTAAACCCTAAACCCTATCCCCTAAACCCTAATTTCTAAACCCAAAACCCTAAAACCCTAAACCCCAAACAATAAATCCAAAACCCTAACAACTAAACCCTAATCCTTAAACCCAAAACCCTAAACCCTAAACCCTAAACCCAAAACCCTAAACCCAAAACCCTAAATACTAAACACTAAACCCTAACCCTAAAAGCCTAAACCATAAACCCGAAAGCCTAAACCCTACATCTTAAACCCTAAACTCAAAACATTAAAACCCTAAACCCTGAACCCTAAACCAAAAATCCAAAACCCTAAACCCTAAACCCTAAACCCTAAATCCTAAAACCTAAACACCCAAAAACTAACCCCTCAGCCCTAAACCCAAAAAAATAAACCCTAAACCCAAAATCGTAAACTCTAAGCCCTAGACCCTAAAAACCCTAAACCCCAAATCCTAAACCCAAAACCCTAAACCTTAAATCCCAAACCTTAAACTCTAAACCCTAAATACTAATCACTAAACTCTAAAACCTAAACCCTAAACCTTAAACCATAAACCTAAAACTCTAACTCCAAACCCTAAACCCTAAACCCTAAACCCTAACCCCAAACCCTAACCCGACAACCCTAAACCCTAAACTCGAAACCATAAACACTAAACCTAAAACCCTAAACCCTAATACCCTAAACCCTAAACCTAAAACCCTAAACCCAAAACCCTAAACCAAAAAAGCTAATGACTAAACCCTAAACCCTAAACTCTAGAAGCCTAAACCCTAAACCCTAAACCCTAAGACCTAAACCCTAAAAGTAAACCCTAAACCCTAAATACTAAACATTATACCGTAAACCCCAAACCCTAAATCGTAAACCCTAAACCCTAAACCCTATAACCTAAAACCCTAAACCCTAAACCAAAAACTCTAAACCCGAAACGCTAAACCCTATAACCCTAAACCCAAAACCCAAAACCCAAAACCCGAAACCCTAAACACTAAACCCAAAACCCTAAACCCTAAACCCTAATACCCTAAACCCTAAACCCTAAATCCTAAACCCTAAACCCTAAACACTAAACACTAACCCTAAACGATAAATCCTAAACCCTAAACCTCAAACCCAAAACCCAAAACCCAAAACCGAAAACCAAAAATGCTAAAGGCCAAACCCTAAACCCTAAACCCTAAACTCTAAAGCCCTAAACCCTAAACCCAAAAGCAAAAATCCAAAACCCAAAACCCAAAACTCTGAACCCTATACCCTAAACCCTAAAACCTAAACATCTAAAACCTAAACCCTAAACCCCTAACCCGAAACCCTAAATAGTAAACCCTAAACCGTTGCCCTAAATCTTAAACCCAAAACCCTAAACCATGAATGCAAAACCCTAGACCCCAAAAACGCTAAACCCTAAACCCTAAACCCTATCCCCTAAACCCTAATCTCTAAACCCAAAACCCAAAAGCCCTAAACCCAAAACCAAAAAACCAAAACCCTAAACACTAAACCCTAATACCTAAACCCTAAACCATAAACCCCTAAACCCTAAACCCTAAACCCTAAACCCTAAACCCAAAACTCTAAACACTAAATACTAAACACTAAACCCTAAACCCTAAACTCTAAACCCTAAACCCTAAAAGCCTAAGCCCTAAACCCTAAACCTTAAACGATAAACCTTAAACCCTAACCCCTAAACACTAAAACCCTAAACCCTAAATCCAACACCCTAATCCCTAACCCCTAAACCCTAAACCCTAAATCCAAAACCCTAATCCCTAAACCCTAAACCCTAAGCCCTAAACCTTAAACCCTAAACCCTAAACCCTAAAACCCAAAACCCTGAACCCTAAACCCTAAATCCGAAACCTTAAATCCTAAGCCCTAAACCTTAAACCTTAAACACTGAACCCTAAACCCCAAACCAAAACCCTAAACCCTAAACCTTTAACCCAAAACCCTAAACCCAAAACACAAAACTCTAAACCCTAAACCCTAAACCTTAAGCCTAAAACCCTAAACCCTAAACCCTAAATACCAAACAGTAAACAGTAAACCCTAAACCCTAAACCCTAAAAACCTAAACCCTAAACCCTAAACCCAAACCCTA
>NW_026651813.1:0-25493 GCF_029873635.1 Malania oleifera | reverse complement strand
ATTAACACAGGAGTCGTAACAAAATCATAGATAGACGTAAATGAAGCGAGAGATTTTGAGAGATTGAAAGATTTTTTTAGAAAGGCTAGAGAAAAGAAGATAGTAAAAATATAATTATAAATTAATAAAGTTGTTAGTGTGGAATTCAATGAGACTGTGAAAAAAAAAAAGAATTAAATTATATTTATTTTACATTTAAAATATAATTTATTTTATTTGTTAGTTGGGAAGTCAATGTATGGGAAGAGAGCATAATAAATAATGTTAACATTATTTAATTAAAAAAAAATTTGGGGTCCTGAAAAAAAAATTGGGGCCCCAGTCGACGAGCACTAGGGCAAACAGGCGCCCCGGCGAATGAAAGAGGGGGGAGGGGGAGGGAAAAAGCGACCGGTTGAGAGAGGGGAACAGGAGGTAGGAGAAGGAAGTTCAAACGCCTAAAGAAAGAGCTAACCCTGATCACCAAAGTCACAAGTCACCTTTATCACTTGAACCAACTTGACTGGGCTCCTGGTATGTTTTGTTTTGATTAATGATCAAACTTGTTGCTAGCTCCTTTATAGGGCTATTTAATTTATTTTAATAACTAATCTTAATTATCATTCTAATAAAAATTAAGGATAAAAGATACTCATCTCTTATAAGGTTTGATAAATGGATGGAGACCTTCCCAAAAATTTTAAAAATGTCACAAACTTTTTCTTGAAATTTCAAAAATATCATAGACTTTCCAAAATTTTCAAAAAGACACAAACTTCTCTTTAAAAAATTTATCTTTTTACAAAATACAAGGGAATGTCTATGTCTTTTTGATGAACCTTAGATAAGGTTCTTGAGTTTTTAAAATCTCATGGTAGATTCTTAAAATTTTTAAAATATGAAAAGAGGTTCTTGAAATTTTTGAAATTTTGAAGGAAGATTATTGTATTTTCACCGAACCTCATAAGAGGTTAGTCTCTCTCACACACACACACACACATATATATACATATATTAGTGGTGAAAAGGAAGACATGAATTAATCTTAGACGCCTTGAAAACACTATGAGGTGTTCGGAAATAGTTGAAGTAGTTGAATAGGAGGATCACTGTGACTATAGCCCTTGGTAAATTTATCAAAGATGAAAATGATTTATTTGATATTATGGATGATTGGTTACGTAGAGACCGTTTCGTTTTTATAGAGTGGTCCGATTTATTGCTCTTCCCTTGTGCCTATTTCGCTTTAGGAGGTTGGTTCCGAGATATAAGAAAATAAAATATGCATGCAGATGGAACATGCTTTTCCATGGGTAGATGGCTATCAACAAACAGCATATCTATGTGTGTCTCATTATTATTAACGTTAAATTTATATATGATCGTCGGTGTGTACAGAATTTGAGTTGTTGATGGATTGAGACATATACATATATATATATATATATATATATATATGTGTGTGTGTGTGTGTGTGTATATATATACATATATATTTTGAAAAAGACAGTCTAGCAAACAAGTGACTACCAATTAATTCAATATTCCATCAACACACAATCGGTGTGTGATTAATTAATTATGAACTCCATATATCATTCAAGGGTTTGCCACGCCTACTGACTGCCTCATGCGTATCTAGAAGCATAGCTCATCCTCTTGTTTCTTTTCTTATTCACAAACCATCTTTCATATGTAATGTTGAATGCCACTTGAAATTCTTTTCCCACTTGAAATTGTTTTTCATATTTTTGGATGAGTGGAGTCGAAGGCAAATGTTTGGTATTTTTGCTCCTACCATACAGTATGAATCCAATTTAATATTTTGTAACTTGACTCTAAAGTTTCAAATTCAATTTTCTGTTCGTAATTTATCTGGTGTATTACTAGGTATAGGGGTGGCAAAACAGATCTGAACCCGACAAGTATATTAAGATATATAACCTAACTGCACACAAGGAGACTTTTTCATAAACAGTTGGTGTGCGGGAATCAGCATCTTTGTAAATCAGTTATTGTTATGTATTTTATTGTTCCTTTTTTCTATTTTATTCAACTAATCTGTAACAAATTAATTCCTTTTCAATATTCCCTTTTTGCTGTATATGACTTACTCTAAAAATGAGCAACGCAGAGGCTATCCCAAGTATAAAAAGTTTGGTCATATAATAATTAGCTCAAGAGCCAGATCGTCTCCTTATGGAAATGTAGTTTAATTCCAAGCTCGTGTAGAATGGTTACTGAACATGGTTCAGATTCGGTTTCTGAGATTTTTGATATTTTTGTAATGAAATTGAAACGACGTAAAAACTAAATTATAAACCTAACACGCATAAGATTAACAACAAGAAACGGAAAACAGACACAATAAGATAGACGATACAGAAAGTAAATGCGGAAAATAATCCTGCGTTTAACCATTCAGACAAGAAATAAAACCTATGTTTGAGATTTCTGACAAACGCCTAAAAAAATGAAAACTTTATCACGTAAGTGACACATGCAACCTTAAAATCATCAATCAAACATGAACTCAAACAAAACTAAACTTTAAACATTCAAGAACTTAACAAAACGCAAACTAGAAACTGAACTTTAATAATAACCAAACTTTAATTAAAACACAATTCCAATAAACAAAATAATTTGAGCAACCATTAAAAAAAAGAGAGAGAATGAAATAAAGAGATAAATTAACTAATAAGATTTGAAGATTTTAAAGAAAAGCAAACTAAAGTTTAATAAAATTATCCAACAACCAATTTATTGACTTTTTTAGTCCGATTCTTATTTTGATGCTCACAAAGCACATGTTTCTTATGTGTGTATTTAACATATGAATAGGTCCATTAATTTAGCACATACATAAGGAAACGGCGATGGAAGCTTGCAGAACTTAAAGTTTATACGATCAGAAGCATTCCATGAAGTCAAAAGAGCAAAAGAAGAAGAAGAAAACATTTATTATTTTATCTTGTACTACATTTAAGTTTTATTTTTGGAATTTGGTCTGTAATAATGTATACATCTTGCATGATATGATTTGAATACTCAGACAGAACCAGTGTAATAACCCGAAAAAAAAATTAAATTAAAAAATTAAAAAATTTTAAAAAATTAAAATTATTAATCAATTAACTAGTTAAGTATTATTAAATTAATGTATTAAATAAACAAATAAAGGAAATAGAAAAAAAATTAAATTAAATTAAAATTATTTATTAGTAATTAATTAGTTAAACATTATTAATTTGAATTAATTAAGTAAAGTAAAATGGTGAATATATATATATATATATATATATATATATATATATATATATATATGTATATGTATATGTAAGTTAAGTGAGTAAAGGCAAAAAAAAAAGAAAAAAAAAAGAGGAAGAGGCTTCCTACAAATTCCTGCATCTCTCAGTTTCGCTCTCTCTGTGTCTCCTTCTCTCTCTCGTCGCCACTCCTCCATTTTCTCTCCCTCCCCCCTCATTTCTTAACGGATATTTGACCGATCAGAAAATAGAAGATGTCATTGGGTTCCTAACTCCGTCACCGACATTTCTACTGGAGTAGATTTGTCATGAGCGCGTAGGCACCATTCCTGGGGTAAGACAATTTTCCCCTAATTTCTCAATTTCTTGTTAAATTTGCTGTTAAATCGACAATCAGGTACCACCACAAGGTTTTAGTCGTGATCGTCGTCATTTTGACATAAGTAAAGTTCTAATTGGGGTTTTTTAGGCCCTATTCCAAAGTGAGAGTGAGATTTGAGAAATTTGGTAATTTGGTTAAATTTAAGGGTATATTTATTTATTTAGAATTTATGGGTTTAGGAAATATTAAAATAATATTTTATTCAAGATTAATTACATGGAATTATGATTTTTTATTCAGGGTCCGGGTGAGCGCCGCAGGTATTTTTCGAGGTCCCTGTTGGCGTAGTTCAAGAAATCAGGTAAGGGGAAAAATATATATTAAACCTGAATTTTTATGAATTTAATAAAAAAATAAATTGTGTTATATATACGTGTATATGTTTCGGTATGGGTAAAATGTCAACTGTTTAAATTATATTTTTTCTAGTTTAGGGTTGTTTATTAGATATGTATATACGAAAATGAACTGATGAAAGTCAGAAATATTTTCAGGATAATTATGTAAGAAATGAAAGATATTTTCAGTATATAAACATTAAATGTTAGTTGGCTTATTTTACAGGTAATGTATGAATTTTATTGCTAAACTGTGAGACATAAGATTTTGTGCAAATATATGTTAAATGTATGAGATGCAGGTTAAGTAAGTAATGCATTGTGAATAAAACATGATATGGACTATGCTGCTTGCGTGTGTTAATGCAGCCATGTAAACAGCTGAAAAATGCTAGGTAAACAGCTAAAAAATGTTGGGTAAAACAGCAAAAAGATGTTAGGTAAATGTGTAACAGTTGAAAAATGTTGGGTAAAACAGCTGAAAGATGCTGGGTAAATGTATGACAGTTGAAAGATGCTGGGAAAAACAGTTGAAAGATGTTGGGTATGAAATGAAATGAAATGAAAAGGGAAATGAATGGAATGGAAATAAAATGTGAAATGTGAATAATCTAAAATGGAAAAGAGTCACTTAAAGTAAAATGAAATGCAATGTTTAAGCTACGAACATGAACGGATGTGTATGATTGAATGATGACAAAAAAAAAAAAATGTATTATGATATTAGAAGTATTTATGTATGTAGAACATGTTACGTTTGGACGGAGCGCACTCTTCGCATGAGGGCTTGCTGAGTAAGGCAAGTGCACTAGTAGCTTCAGATATGGCAGTAGCTGCATAACGTACTAGGGCAGAGGGAACCTACTTGTATGGGCGGGTAGATTTCCTTATTCTTAGGGCCTTTGCCGGTAAGCTATTGTTGAACGGTGTGAGTACGAGATCAATCTAACACTTGAGGGCTTACTGAGTAAAATGAGTGCTCTAGTATGCTTTATTAGTGACCTTAGGGTTACCTAAATACAAGAGCAGAGGGGTGCTACTTGTATGGGCGGGTAATCACCCCTATCCTCGAGTAATCTCATGAGTTAAATCTTTTGCATGTGTTTGATTATGATCAGAGAATGGTTTCAAAAATTGTGTTAACGATTTTTAAATGTTAAATATTATGTTGTTATATACCTCATGTTAGCCACACGCTGTGTTTAATATATGGTTTTTTCCCTTACTGAGATGTGTCTCACCCGAATATGAATTTATTTATTTTTCAAGATTTCCTAAAGCTTGAAGTTTTTATAGCATTATTGAGAAATAGAAAAAGAAAATGGTATATTTCTATATTAATTTTAGGGAATGTAAATATTTAATATTTTATGTCTTATGTTTTAAGGATGGTAAGAAAGGAATGTAACGACCCGAATTTAGAATGGTATTTAAATATAAAAAAAAATAGAAATGGAGACCGAAAACAGAAGGAGGTCGTCGACTTCGTCGATGAATACAGGGGATTCGTCGGTGAAGGCTTTAAAGATTTCGTCGATGAGAAAATACCGAGAGGGGTTTTTGAACCGACTGAATTTTGTCGATGAGGGGTGGATTTCGTTGACGAAATTTGTGAAGAACTCGTAGATGAAGGATGGGCTCGTCGACGAATTCCCCTGCTTATAAATATGAAAATCTGAATTTTTTTATCTTATTAAGGAAGCCATCTCTTTTCTCTCCCTCTCCCCTTCAGTTTTCTCTTTTTCTTTCATCGATTTCGGGCCAGATCTTTGTCAGATCGACAATCCGAAGTCACCACGACGCTCTTGGTGGAGTTCTCTCCAAATCTGCTGGAGCGGATCGTGGAAGAAAGCTAGTTGGAAATCATCCCAAAATTAAGGTAAGGCTTTTTAAGCCATATTTGGCCTTGCGCTAGTTACAAGAAATGTTGTGTGCATGAAAATACTGAACTTTAATTCTACGAGTTTTCATTTTCAATGTATTGAGTTGGGAACCCTGCGGGTGCGGGGAAGATTTTCTTAGAGGCTTTTCAGGATTCAGGTAAGGGGATAAACTAAGCTAGTTTCTATCCTTGAGAAAATGCTTATATATATTTATTTATCATTTGATTTATGGAAAATGTATAAGTTTATATATATATATTCTATATTTGCAAAATACTGTGAAAATGATCGTATGTTGAATATGTGGAAAATCTGTTGTGTGGCATGAGTAAAATGTTGGGAAATACTGTTTTCTGGGAATGTGGATGGCATGAATTTTTATGATGAAAAACCAACGTATAGGCCGAGATATTTTTTTTTATATATATGTGATTCGCCGACGTATGGGCCGTGCTATGTGGATATGTTTGTCGGCTTACGAGCCATGCTATGTGAATGAGATTTGCCAGCGTACAGGCTGTGCTATGTGATTTGCCGGTGTACGGCCCGTGCTATGATAAAATGTGTAATACCGGCATATGGGCCGATGATTTTCATGATACACGTATATATGTGAAATGATATGATTGATGTGAAAATAAATGATATGAGATATCTATGCATCACAGTTTTAGTATATATTATATGATATCAAAACCTGGTTGGCTTGGTCTAGGCTAGCATTTGCACGGTACCGTTGCTATGCGTCCATGGTCTTCATGATCATGATATATGTGTTAACGCCGTTGTACGGAGTGGTGTGAGATTGGATGGTCGATGTAGTTATTTTCAAGAAGTGTGCTGTTATCGCCTCTGGCGTACGGACCAGTCTGGGTAGACCCATCGAACCTATAGACTAGACTATTGACTTGGCAGTGGTCGACCAACCATTGTCAGGTCCCGCCTTCAGGCTACACAACCCAGTCATATGGGGGTAATACATGACAACAACCAGCTAACCTACCAGGATTGTTTTTATGTTATTATTATTATGATATGAGATGAGAAATGTTTATGAAAATGCAGTATGTTATGTCATGTTTTAATATACATATGTTTTTCCCAGATTTGATAACAGTACTGAATGTGTTATATATGATATATGTTGAACACGAAATACTCATGTTACCACACACTAGTATTAGTTTATTTCCCTTACTGAGAGGTGTCTCACCCCTAAATTTCATAAACTTTTCAGGAGCCCCAGATAGGAGAGCAAGAAAAGCCCCGCTGACATAGTGTGGATTATCAGCCCTTTTTGGAAGGGTAAGTTTTTGGTAGGGACAGTTAGGTTTTTGTGGGAATTGCCCTAGATTCCATTTTTGGAATGTATATACGAAGAGATAGTGATTGTAGGACTCTGGTATGTTGTATTGCACATTATGATGAGATGTATATGATTTTATACTTTCTGTTGCGTAGGCTTCTGCTATATGTTCTGATGTATCCTTGGTACCCACGGGTCCAGGTGAATTGTGACTTGCTGAGTTGGAATGTGAGATGTGTGATATTGATTTTTATTAAATAAATAAAAAAAAGTATGTGAAAATGAGCAGGTAATGACAAGGAATGATTGTGAATACTGGATGTTTTTTTTAGGGATATGTATATATGTTGAATACAAGTAGAAGCATGGTTTATTACAGTATGTAGATAGATTTTAGAAAACTCTAGTATTATATTTGTGGAGATTATATTTATGTTTTCCGCTGTGTATATGTTGATTATGGATTATCAGGGATTTTATTAGGTATAACGCGTCGGACCCGGGTTTAAGGGTTCGGGGCGTTACAACCAGAGACAAACCATAGGGAACCAAAGGCCATAGGCAGACTTTAGGACATTGAATTTTTCATTAAATTTTTTTTTTCTTAAAAGTAAACATCATACAAAGGTTTTGAAATGTCCTTAGGATTTAAATTGGAGCAAAAACAGGGAAGGTCGATCAATGTTAGACTTTTGGGTTTAATTTAAAAGCCTGATCGACCAAACCCTTAGCAATATAAATGTAAAGACCCAAACCCGAAATAAGCTGGGTTCGTTGACGAAGGAGTTACATTTGTCGATGAAGTTCTTCAGAACCTCGTTGACAAAATTTAGAGCCTTGTCGATGAGCAAATACCGAGCGGGTCAAAGAAATATTTGGAATTGGGCTCAGCGACGAAGGGATGGCTTCGTCGACGAGCTGTGTGGCAGATTCGTCGACAAAGACGCCGCCTCGTCGACGATTTGGACTTGGTCAAAGGCCCTATAAATATCCATTTTGGTTGCTTAGAAGATAAATTTCTTCCCAAAAGCTCTCTCTCTCTCTACCAACGAAATTTCTCTCTCTACAAGAATCTTCGCCGTTCGACGCCTGTTTCTAAAAACGGAAGTTCCTGCAGGGATCAAAGGAGGAAGTTCTACAACTTTAGTGGATTGGATCGTTATTTTGAGGATTTTCGGGTTTTTCCAAATATCGGAGTAAGGATCTGATTTCAATTTCGATTGAATATTTGGATAGTAGTCGAAATTATAGTAAGATTATATTCTGTGGTTTTTAGGTTTTGAGGATCCCGGGTTGTCGGTTTGGATCGTTTTCGTACGTAGTTTCGTTTCAAGTTTAAGGTAAGGGGAATTTGATTACAACAGCATTTTTGGAAAAACTAAACCGCTAAAAAGTTAATTTATACTTATATGTAGGATTTAACTGTGTACTTGCTAAATTCTACTGAGTAGAAATGCCAGTTTTACGATTTTACGATTTTTGGTAAAAATGAGGATTTTGGCATATGATCTCTAAATTTTATGAAAATCACCTATTTGCATTTATACTGTAGTAAGAGATGCTTGAATCTTTTACTTTTACATTTAAATGATGTTTACCGGATTTTTATCATTTAGCGGATTTTTGAATTAAACTCATGTGATATATGTTGAAATGGAAATGTATGAATTTTCTATACTATGTATATGAGATATGGGAACTGAAGTTCCAAATTTGTTATATTGAAAATGTGGAAAACAGAGGCTGGTTATACACCGAGTTGTATCAATGAAACAAAAAGGGGTAAACTGAGTGGGTAGGCACCGCTTTAAACCCGATGTGATTATCTGAATTTGTGAAAATACTGGAATTGCACAGGTTACTATATTTTGCTATAAATTGTATATATGATACTAGAACCACAACTTGTGACCAAAAGAAGTTGAAAGAAACTTTAGTAAAAGGGGTTGAAAGATACTCCAGTTCGGGGGTTGAAATAAACTCCTAGGGCTAAGTACCGATGCTGGCAGTATAGTGCAACCATACATGAGAAATCAGTATGGGTACGTTAGATGATTGACTTGCGAGGAGTTAGTAAGCTGCTGGTAGAAATAAACCATAAGGCGGTCGGACTATAAAAGATGCTCGACTTTGTCTGCACGAACAAGATATTATCAGAGGTAATCAGTGCACAACTCGTGCCACGGGGTAAATAGGCAAATTGTGATATCAAGCTGGAGGTATTCTAATAATCATATGCATGATTTAAATACTTGATGTGCACATAAATGTTATATATTACAGTATTATAAACAAATGTTTCAAATGTATGAGTTTGTATGAAAATGTGCATATATGCAGTCACACACTGTTGTAACACTTTCTTCCTTACTGAGAGGTGTCTCACCCTATTATACAATATTTGTTTTTAGGTTCGTCAATACGTTGGTCCTAGTAGCTAAAAGGACTTGGGAGATTGTATTTTGGTTTAGCTTACGTAAGCACTCGAATCATGTATTAAACTTAGATGAAGGTCCTTTATGGAGGATTGTAATAACAGGATTTATTCTATGTCTAGATTTATGTACTTGTGGATGTATTAGTAAGCTCTAGTATAAGTCTAGTAGAAATCCTAACGAATGTTTATATTTTTCTGTAACATTTACACTATAATTATGTATGGTTTACACCCGTAGGTCCCTGTTTAGGGCGGATTGTCTATTTATCTTCAATAGGTACAGGTATTTTGTATTTGGGTTAACGGTGTTGGTCCGTATAAAGGGTCTGGTTGTTACAGTTGGTATCAGAGCCATAGCCAGTCGGAAGTATGATTTGATTCATGCTACCTGGTTAGGGATATGTGCAGAACTTAGGATTTGCTAGTTTTGATAGTCTAGAATATACCATAGTATAGGACAGGTATAAGACCTTGGATTTTTTTTTATATATTTGGAGACGAAAATTCATCGATAGACTTCTGTGTTTTTATGGATCAGTCGAAAGGTTCAGAAAATCACGGCAATCCATTGACGATTTTGTTTCCTAGTAGAATGGTGGAATTCGAGTTAGAATGATAATGTCAAATTAATGGAGGATGTCAATATCGGGAATATGAATCAGAGGGATTGAGTCTATAGCATGATAGTACCAGTCGATTCTTAGGCTATTACCTTTCTAATGGATTCTCGTAATTATTTTCAGGATGGAATCTAGGGATATTACTGCCAACGTGGGAGGTAGTAGTAATGAGGGTGCCGGCCCTAAGGCTGTTAACGACTCTACTAGTGTATTGCGAGAGTTTGCACAGCAGCTTATGGTTGAGGTAGTGTGAACGTATAGGGGGCAGGATTGTCCTACGATTGAGTTGGGTTGCTTCATTCAGTAGTTCACCTAGTTGATGCTCTCGGCTTTTGTGGGCAGTGTAGATCCAGTTCGTGTTGAGAATTGGATCCAGGAGATCGAGTGTAACAACGTGCTATTTAAATGGGATTTTTTATATATATACTATAACATTTAAAATACTCTGATACCATACTGGATTAAACTCAATCATCAACTTAAGCAGCAAGAAGCATAAATCAAATAAACATAACCATACGTAGTTATATACAATACCAAAGTGCTAAAGTGTTTCTTAAAATATACATATATGTCTGTTTTCCTGAATACCCTCAACTGGCTGAGGCTATACAAAAATACTCACACTACTGTCAGGGCAATACCAAGGCCCCTCTACCTGCGAGCCTGATCTGCTTGCCTACCTAGATCACCTGAAAAATGTTAAAGTAATTGGGATGAGCCAATGCTCAGTAAGACGAAATATGCTATTGCTAGTGTGTGACAAATGAGTTACAATACCGTGAAAATCTATTACTATATAGTCATGTATCACTGAATCTGTAAAGTACAATACTAGTAATATAAATCTTCATCTTTTACCTGTTGCTTAACATTTCTATACTTTAGGTTTCTACTCAAAACACTGCTAATATATATATATATATATATATATATATATATATATATATATTCCATTTTTGTAAACCTGTATAAACATAGTAATAACTGTAAACTTCCCTGTGAATAACTGCGTATCATGATTTAACCCCTCATGACAGGGTTGTGTGGCTCGTAGGCGAGATTTACCCTAGCTGGCCAACTAGGAATAAATAACTATACTCTATAGTTTGATCAGCCCTCCTCAACCCATATTTGATGGGGAGTTTGTCTACTCGTGGGCTCTATGCTATCGACCTTTATACCACTTATTATCTGAATAGGTGGTTGCACTCTATAAACTTTATATAGCTACGGTACCGTACTCTATAAACTGTATGGTCCAACAGGGTCTGATACTATATAATACATCTCTATATACAACTATTTGTTTTACCATGATTCTGTAATAACTATATAAACCATGACGTTGTAGCAAACTGTATTTATATCAACTGTGTTCCTGTAATTAACTGTAAATCTATATGTCATGGTACTGTAAAACTGTATAATCATGGTATTTCTGTAATTGTTGTAAAATACATTCACTGTCTGTATATTCTGTAAAACACATCTCTGAAAAATACTATAAAGCATGTTTTTGTACTATATCTATATTCTCAAGCCACACAGTAATTTTAAAACATATTAATCATATTTGATAAACTATATAAATCTCTACTGTAAACAATACTCTGGTGGAACATTTATAATTTTATATTGAAAACATATTCAAATAACCTAGCATAGCATATTTCCTGCTAAAATCCCCTACTATAACGAGTCCAACACCCACAGGGTTCTCCACTCAATACCCTGAAAACTATAAATCTCAGAACAAAACATTACTATTTCTACGTCTATTACATTTCTTACAACTGCTGGGAACTCAAATTCCGAATAAAAGACCTTACCCTGGATTTGGGATGAATCCTAACTTCGTTCCACTGACGATCCACTTCGGTAGACTTGGAGAGAACTCTGCCAAGAGCGTCATGGTGGCCTCAGATCGTCGATCCGGCGACTAACAGGGATGAAATCGAAGAGAGAAGAGGGAGAGGCCGTAGGAGAGAGAGAGAGAGAGAGAGAGAGAGAGAGAGAGAAGAGAACGACGCTGAAATTCTATGTAAAACTGAGTTTAAGCACTATTTATATTGCGTGATTCGTCAACGAGCCACATCACCTCGTCGTTGAGTCCTTCAATAATTTCGTCGACAAACTTCCTCCTTCGTCGACGAATTTCAGTCTGTCCCAATTGGTAACTTCTTGTTGACGAAGACAGTACCTCGTCGACAAGGTCCTGAAGAACCCTCGTTGACGAAACCCCTGCGTTCGTTGACGAGGTCTGGGGAAATTTCTTGGAATTATCACCTCCAAAATGCAATGTCGTAGACAAACGCGAAGCGTTCGTCAACGAAGTCAGCTGCCTCTTTCTGTTACTGATTCCATTTCCCTCTCTCTTTATTATTTAAATATCATTATTCTTCAGGTCACTACATGAGAAGATCCTGGACGTTTTGAACTACACTGAGAGGCAGAAAGTCACCTTCGCCACGTTCAAGTTGGCAGGGGAGGCTAAGAGATGGTGGGTGTTTGTAAATAAGAGGGAGGAACTCCGACCAATACCTGTATTATTGATGTGGGCCCAATTCAAAGAGCTCTTCTTTGAACGTTATTTTTCGACCACGGTTAGAAACGCGAAGATGGAGGAATTCATGAATCTGATACAGCAATCGCTGACAGTGTAGCAGTACGCTGTCAAATTCCAGGAGTTATCCCAATTTTCTCCATTTGTGATACCGAATGAAGCAAAGAAGGCTTAGAAATTTCATAGGGGTTTGAGGAGTGAGATCCGTAAGCAGATAGTGATATTGCAGTTACAAGACTTTGCTATAATGGTTGATAAAGCCATGGTTGCAGATGAGTGTTTACTAGAGGACACAGAGGTTCAAGTCTCGAAGAAAAGGCCAGGGCCTCCTAATTCTTCGTCTGGGGTACGACAAGGTAAGTGGAAGAAGAACAGCGGTGGTACGTCTCAGAATACCGCACGTGTTCAACGCTGCTCTTTGTGTGGTAAGAAACACCATGGGCAGTGTTGGTTGTCTATGGGGGCTTGCATGCGGTGTGGTAAGCAAGGGCACCAAGTAAGAGATTGTGGGATGCAGGGAAATAGTGGAGCCTCGCAATAGTCATATAGAGGGAATGGTCCAACACAGCGTGGCGGTCAGCAGGGGGGATGGCCCAGGCTAGGGTATATTCTCTGACTCCTGGTGACGCTGAGAATGCTAGTGACGTAGTCACAGGTATCATTTACATGCTTTCTCATGAAGCTGTTGTATTATTTGATTATGGGGCAACGCATTCCTTTATTTCCCGTGGATTTGTGAAACTGTGTGGATTAGAGGTGCAACGGTTAGATTATGAACTGGTAGTAGCTACACAGTCTGGATCTGCGGTCGGGTGTAGCAGTGTAGTCCGTGACTTTCCGGTTGAAATACAAGGGAGGATGCTACCAGTTGACCTTGTGGTGTATAACGCGTGATGACCCAAAAATATATAAACGTTTTAATAATAATAATAATAATAATATTATTATTATTATAATAATATAATAATAATAATAATATAATAATAATAATAATAATGGTCATTAAGTTAATATCAATACAGAAGTGCTTTCTGTAGGATCCTTGATTCCATATTTGATGCCTAAGAACGACCTTATCTTAGCGAGTGCTCAGAGACCATTGCGTCTTAGTCGCTCCCTGGAGGTCGGCCTGGTCAAAATGAAATTTCATAGGATAAATAGGATAAACACTGTTTGTATACGTAAATAAGTACATATACATAAAATAATGTCTTGACAGACCTAATTTGTAGAAATACATGGTAAAATAATAATAAAAATATAAGTATCCTATGTGGGGCCCACATGAGTCCCGAAGTTGTGTGGGATTCACATGAGTTCCAAAGCTGTGTAGGATTCATAAAACCGTATGAGGACTATTGAAATTACGTAAGACACACTTGGGTCTCGAAATTGTGTAGGGGCTATAAAACCATGTGGGGCTCACATGAGTTCTGAAGTTATGTGGTGTAACGCCCCGAACCCTTAAACCCAGGTCCGGTGCGTTATACCTGATAAAATCCCTGATAATTCATAATCCATAATATATGCAGCGGAAAACATAACCATAATATCCATATAACATAATACCAGAGTTTACTAATTCTAACTACCAACCATAATAAATTAATCATCCACCAGTATTCAAATATATACATGTCTCCAAAACATTATCCACTAATACCGGTATGTTTCACAACTATCCTTTCATAACTGAGTTAAAACATAAAATATACATATCAGAATTAACATAAAAATATACCATTTTTCTTATATCTTCCAAAAATGTTATAAAATCTTGAGCTCTCAAAGCTCGATTGTGACGCCCTGACCCGCCAAGTGGGGCCCGAGTGCCACGTGTTCCAATCACCTGTATCTGATACCATAATTAACATACATGCAGCGGCACATGAATAAATAACCTCAAATAAATACCAGAGTTCTATATAACAACCAGAAATCAACACTATAACATCCAAATATCTGTATCCACAACCAGCATTTAAAACGTAATTCCGTACAAATACATCTATACATATATTAGTATCTCACAATACCCCAAAAAGAAACTATCACAAACAGTCCCAGCCTAGGCCTTCAAACCCGGTCTCCAGAAGAACCTGAAAAATTGTTAATCCACTAGGGTGAGACACTTCTCAGTAAGGGTGGAATAAATTATAACAGTGTGTGACAAATGAGTTTTAATATTTATAACTCAAAATAAACTGCTTCTTATATAACATCAATAACAACTGAGAAAATGTACCATTAATAACATTCCCGACATCCAATATCACACACACATTCAATATGCACAAGTACATAATTTTTATGCAAGCGAAAGTCCCCAAGGATAGAGAAGATTACCTGCCCATACAAGTAGCTTCCCTCTGCTCTGGTACTAAAAACTACCTATCAGAGCACTCACCTTACTCAGTAAGCCCTTAGGTGAAGTATTACCTCGCCGCTAGTCCACAGATAATTATTATTTTAAAGGCGAAGGTTTCCAAGGATCAGGATGTCTACTCGCCCATACAAGTAGCATCCCTTTGCACTGATACCAAGAAACTACCTAACAGAGCACTCGCCTTTCTCAGCAAGCCCTCGGTGGTATGTTTACCTCACCGCATGCACACACATGCATTCACAATATGCTATACCATTATTTTTATGCTATAATTAAATTCACATGCACACAACACATCCACACAGGAATCATGCATCTCATACTTCATCTTCCAATGTCCTCAGTACGTGGCCCACACAGAGCAACTGCGTACATGTCAGTACGAGGCCCACACAGGCACCTACGTACTTCTTATCTACACATGGCCCACACAGGTACCACTAACTGCACAGGGTACATAACATGGCCCACACATGCGCCATTATCCACACAGGATATAACGTGGCCCACACAGGCACCACTACCCACACAGGGTATATAACATGGCCCACACAGGCGCCATTATTCACCAGTATCCAATCCCCATGACCTACCCGTCATACATCAGTAGAACAAGCTCCTCGACCTGCCAATGTCCTACCCCATATAAATAACAATACGACGAGCTCCTCGACCTGCCAATGTCACATCATCATTTACATCTAGGCAATATAACAACCTCCTCATGCCAACGTTATATTGAGATGCATACGAATAACCACACAGTTAGTTCACACAAACGCATTAAATCATTTCCACACAGGAGTCAAACATAACAATTCATTCATCTTACCATAATCATTTCAAACACCCCCACATGCAAACCCAAATACCACAGTAATTCATATCCAATTTATTAGGAAAATTACTCCCATGTCACACGAATTTAATATCATAAACAATTATCCCAAATATAACCGTAAACCAAATAATCATTTTTTTTTCCAGTAATCAAACTATTTAAAAAATCATATAAATAAATAATAAATTTCGTATGCTCGTAAATAATTGGTTCACTTTAATAAAATACTGATATAATTTTATTCCCCCTTACCTGATTCCCTGAATTACGCTTGCAGGGCTCCCAAACTTATACCCGCGACGCTCACCCGAACCCTGATTCAATCAAATCAACCCCAATAAAATATTATTTTAACATTTCCTAATTTATAATAATTAAATGATAATTAATTTCTAAATAACACATTTATCCTAATTTTGGACTATTTCTACAATAACCCCACGATAATTTCACTCCACTAGACTTGTAAAGAATCATCCCTAGATTCTCGTGGTGGTGTCCGATCGCCCATTTGGCTTAAAATTTAGGAAAAATTGAGATAAGAATGAAAATTTGGCTTACCCCACGAGATATTCCCACGTTACTCCTACGACAAATCCACTTCGGTAGATATGTCGGTGGCGAAGAATGGAGTTCGGTGATATCTTCGGATTTCCAATTGGGCGAGAATCGGCCGTAAAATCGTAGAAGAAAGAGGAGTGGAGAGTGAGAGAATATATTTAATTTTTTTTCTTTCTCTTTCTTTCTCTCCTTTCTTATCTCTTCTGTGCGCGTGAATTTTTTTTTTCTCCTCTTTCCTTCTGTTTTATTCCAGCGAGAAAACTTACACACTAAGTTTTCGTTTTTTTTTTTTTTCTTTTCTTTTCTCTTTTTTTTTTCTTCTTTCCTTTATCCTTTCTTTCTCCTTTATCCATTCTTTAATATATATATATATATATATATATATATATATATATATATATATATACTTATATATACTTACTTATATATACTTTTATATATATATACTTACATATATACTTTTATATATATATATATATATATATATCCAAAATCCTTAAATTTATTAATTTAATTAATTTTCTTAATAATAATTAATTAATAATAATAATAAATTTTTTTTTAATTAATAATTTTTTTATTTTATTTATTTATTTATTTATTTTTTGGGTCGTTACATCGATCCTGAGAAATCTTGAAAAAAAATGAATTCATATTCGGGTGAGACACATCTCAGTAAGGGAAGAAATAATATATTAAAATCAGCGTGTGGCCATCATGAGATTATACATATCATTTTATAATATTTGCAAATCACTAACATAATTTCCTGAAACCATTTTCTGATCCTAAACAAACACATGCAAATGTTTAACCCATGAGATTACCTTAGGATAGGGGTGATTACCCACCCATACAAGTAGCACCCCTCTGCTCTGATATATAGGCAACCCAAAGGTCGTTGCTAAAGCATACCAGGGCACTCACCTTACTCAGTAAGCCCTCAAGTGATAAATTGATCTCGTACTCACACCATTCAACAATAGCTTACCGGAAAAGGCCCTAAGGATAGGGAAATCTACCTGCCCATACAAGTAGGTTTCCTCTACCCTAGTGCGTTATGCAGCTACTGCCACATCTGAAGCTACTAGTGCACTCGCCTTACTCAGCAAGCCCTCAGGCAAAGAGTATGCTTCGCCCAATCGTAACATGTTCTACGTACATAAATACTTCTAATATCATAATACATCGTTCTTTTTATCATTATTCAATGATACACATTTCTTCATGTTCATAACTTAACATTTCCTTGTGTTTCACTTTAAGTGACTCTTTCCCATTTGTATCATTCACATTTCACATTCTTTTTCATTGCATTCATTTCCTTTTTCATTTTATTTCATTTCATACCCAACATCTTTCAGCTGTTTTACCCAACATTTTTCAGTTGTCATACATTTACCTAACCACTTTCAGCTGTTTCACATTTACCCAACCACTTTCAGCTGTGACACGTTTACCCAGCCACTTTCAATTGTGACACATTTACCCAGCCACTTTCAGCTATGACACGTTTACCCATCTACTTTCAATTGTGACACTTTTACCCAGCCACTTTCAGTTGTGATACATTTACCTAACCACTTTCAGCTGTTACACATTTACCTAGGCACTTTTAGCCATTTTACCCAGCATATTTTAGCTGTTTACCCAGCATACTTCAACTATTTACATGGTTGCATTTAACATACACAAGCAACATTGTCCATATCATATTTTATTTTCATTTCTTTACTTATTTAGCCTGCATCTCGTACATTTAACATATAATTTGCACAGATTCTCATGTCACACAATTTAATAGTAAAATTCATACATATTTCTCATAAAATAAGTCAACCCAGATTTAACATTTATATGTTCAAAATATATTTTATTTCTTATTTAATTCATCAGAAAATTCTTTTCACTTTCATTCGTTCACTTTCACATATACATAACTATATCGACAATTTTAGACTTAGAAAACATAAATTTCATGGTTAGCATTTTAATAATTCACAACAAAACATACATAAAATATAACATAAATTATTGCCTTTAGTTTCATAAAATCTGATTTAATATATAAGTTTCCCTTATTTGGTTTCTTGAACTACGCCAACGGGGACTCTGAAAAATACCTGCAGCGCTCACCTGGACCCTGAATAAAAAATTTCTAACTCCAATAAATTATTCCTGAATAAGATATTATTTAAATATTTCCTAGGGCCATAATTTCTGAATAAATAAATATACCCTTAAATTTAACCAAATTATCAAATTTCTCAAATTCCACTCTCGCTTTGGAGTAGGGTCTAGAAAACTCCAATTAAAAAATTACCTACGTCAAAATAACGACAACGACGATTAGGACCCAGTTGTGATGCTTGATCGTCGATTTAACAGCAGATTTAATCAGAAATTGAGAAATTGGGTAAAAATTACTTTTCTCCAAGAGTAATGCCTAAGTCGTTTCCACGACAAATCTACTTCAGTAGAAATGTCGGTGGCGGAGTTAGGAATCCAACGGTACCTTTCGTTTCCCAATCGGTTGAGTATTCGTCGAGAAATGAGGGGAGAGAAGGAGGCGGAGACGGAGACCACGAGAGAACCTGAGAGAGTTGCAGAGAAAGATTGAGAGAGAGAGAGACGCTGAGAAGATTCATCTTCTTTTCATTTTTTTTAACCTTACTAACTTACTTAACATAACTTATATATATATATATATATCTTTATTCCATTTTTTTTACTGTTTTATTTATTTATTTAATTTAATAATATTTAATTAATTTATTAATTAATTAATAATTTTTTTTTCATACTATTTATTTTTATTCGTTTATTTAATACATTAATTTAATAGTATTTAACCACTTAATTAATTAATAATTTTAATTTTTATTTTTTTAATTTTTTTTTGGGTTATTACATGTGGGGTCTACATGAGTCTCGAAATTATGTAGGGCTCATAAAATCGTGTGAGGACTACTGGAGTTACATAGGACCCACTTAGGGTTCGAAGTTGTGTGGGGCCCATATGAGTTTTCAAAATTCGAATTTAATTTAAAAAAAAAAACTAAAGCATGGCTTAAAAATAATAATAATAATAATTTAAAAAAATAAATAAATAGAATAATTAATTAAAATTTAATTAAATGGGAGTGGTGGCAAACACTCCCACATGACCTTCATCCCTATCACATATTCAACTCATACCTAACCCATCCCTTACCCATTCTTTAATTTAAAAAAAATTATAATTTCACCTCTCTTCCCACACTTTTACAAATTTCATTTCTTTTCCAAAATTTTCCTATAAATAGAAAGCTCTCAATCTTCATTTTTCACAAAAAATTTTCTAAGGAAGAGAAGGATTAGTGAGTGAAAGAATTAGTGGTAGAGAGAAAATTTTTGAGTAAGTTCTCACTCACCCACTCTTTTCGATCTCATTTCTTAGAAATAGTCACTGTGTTCGTAGCACAAGGTAAAAGAAGAGGTAAGTAAATTTGATTATATTAGATTTTTATTTAAAATTCATACCCGAGTTTATTTGTAAGTAAATTTCGATTATGTTTGTTAGTTTCATAAAATTTTCTTAAGTTTATTTTTACACATATTTAATTATACTAGTTTTATCTTTAATATACTTGCATTTATTTTTTATTTAAGAAATGTTCTAAACCTCTCAGGTATTTTATATCATTAATTTATATTCAAGAAAATATTTTTAACATGAAAATTGTATAGCATGAGTTTATTTATACGTTACATATTTCACGAAAATTTGAGTAAATATTACATGAGTTGATTTTTTTTACGTTGCGTATTTCACAAAAATATGAGTAAAAATAAGATTTTCATGATATTATTTTAATTGTACAAATTATATAATAAAAATATTTTTAAAACCCCTTATGGCAAATAAAGTTTAAAGTTACAGATACTCAGTACTACAGCTTAAAGTTTAAACGGATCAGAGTGCACCCACACTGTTTATAGAGTGGTTTTATATGATAGTGGATTTCTCCTGAGTGCACATCTGGGTCGGATCAAGGTTTAATAGGGAAAATCTCACTTAATGATGATGTACGTTGATTTAGTTTGATGCGCCAGCCAGGTAAATTCAGTCTTCGGACTGCATAACCCAGTCATGGGGGTAAACATGGCTTACGATTAAGAGGCCTAAGGGTGGTTTTTACAGTACGTGTATATACATATTTAATTATGTATACAGAGCTATTGATGAATTGAAAGAAAAGTGTATGTTTATGTACATGGGGGCATTTTTGTGCCTAGATAATCATTTAGTAAGGAAAAGTATATTTATATATATACATGATTTAGTATTATAGTTATAGTTTTAAAAGTTAAAAAATTTAGTTTAACAGTTATTATATATGATTATATAATTTTACTGATAGTAAAAGTTTTATACAGAAATTTTTAAATTTACATTTATTTTTAAAGCAGTTTTAAAGTTATAGAATTAAATATTATTTTACGAAATTAAAATATTTTGAAAACTCATTTTGACCACACGCTAATAATAATCTTATTTACTTATCGAGCGTCATCTTACCCCAATCATTATTTTACATTTCAGATCATTTTGAAGAGTGTACCGAAAAGCTGGCGTAACAAATGCATGAGCGGGAATAAAAAAAGTAGAGTAGAATAAAAGTTTAATATAAAATAATTTAGAATATGTTTGTGCATTTTAGAAGTTTGCATTTTAATAGTTGAGACATATATTTGTAATAAAGCTAATTAGTGCTCTAGTAATAAAAATGATTTAGATTTATTTGCATCCGCTGAAAAATTTATATGTAGGAACCCACTCGGGTTCGGGTCCTTACATGACATGTTTAGCTTTGATATCATCTTTGGGATGGACTAGTTGTCGTCTAGTTATGCTAGTATTGACTGCCACAGGAGAGAGGTGTTGTTCAGACCGCCTGGAGAACAGGAATTTCAGTTTTTAGGATCGTGTGTGCATTCTGCACCACGAATCCTTTCTGCTATGCAAATTAGGAGGCTACTCCTTAGGGGGTGCAAAGGGTATCTGGCGTTTATAAAAGACTTGCCAGCAGAAGAAAATAGACTAGAGATGATTATTGTAGTGTGCGAGTTCCCTGATGTATTTTCAGAGGACTTGCCAGGTTTACCTCCAAATCGTAAGGTGGAATTTGCCATAGAATTTGCTCCAGGTACGACGCCGATATCGAAAGTTCTGTATCATATGGCTCCAGCCGAATTGAGAGAATTGAAAGAAAACTTCAGGAGCCGCTAGACAAGGGGTACATTCGACCCAATGTTTCTCCTTAGGGAGCGCCGGCGTTATTTGTGAAGAAGAAGTATGGGTCGACGAGGATGTGCATCGACTACCAACTCAAGAACTCAAGACTGAATAATGTGACCGATAAATAACAGTAATCTTCTTCTACCCTAGGATCGATGATATGATTTGTTTTGAAATAATTTCCAGGGCCCCGCAAGGTTTTTTTTTTTTTTTTTTTTTGTTTTTTTTCAAAAATGACTCTATGGTCTATTTGTAACGACCCACCGTAACCACACATACAAAACACCCACCAACCCCCTCTATTACCACCCCGAACCCGTTTAAAAAAATTTAAAAAAAAAACCTAAACAATTAAAAAAAAAAAAAAAATAAATTAATTTAATAAACAATAAAGAAACTAAAAAAAAAAAAAACCAAATTTAAAAAAACCCGGGTTTTTGGTAGTTATGGACTTTGATAAAATTCCCTAATACTGGAATAATTTAATCCATAATCACGATATACGCATCGGAAAACATAATATAAATCTTCATATACATATAAATACCAATAATACCAGAGTTTTTACTATAACTTATTACTATTCCTATCTATAATATAATCCATAGTAAAGCATCATCCATCAAGCAACCACACTATCCTTATTATCATCAATCAACCCTGTTTTTTTTTTTTTTTTTTTTTTTTCCATAAATCTACCATGACGCCCCAAAACAAAACACCATTTTCGTTTCGGTAAGTTTTCATAATCATCATTTCCCTTACACAACAGCCTTAAAAAATTAAAACAAATAAGACATAATATATAAAATATTAACATTCCATTTTTAACCCAAAAACATCATTAAAATGTTTTAATAAAACATCTCTTTTCCCTATGATCCTCCAAAAAATGGCTATAAAATCTCAAGCCCTCTTAAGGCTCGATCTCAAGGAGGTCCTAAGAAAAAAAGACATTTATATTTTTTAGGTGAGATACAATCTGTTAAGGTAATAAAATAATATATTAATAGAAAAACAAAGTGTTGGCTAACCAGAGTTTCGATAAACAAACATAAAAATTTTAACATTTGAAAATCGTTAAAACTCATAATTTTTTTGGAAATCATCCCTATTCTCTGATCCTAAACCAAGACACATGCCCAAAATATTTAACAACAGGACGAGAGATTAAACTAGACGAAATTACCCAAGGAATGGGGGTGATTAACCTATATACCCACCGCCCATACAAGTAAGTCACCCCTCTACTCTAAATACCTAGAAGACAAACCCAAAGGGTCCACAGTTAATAATAAGCTACCCAGGGCCAACTCACCGTTTACACCTTTAACGCAGCAACCAGGCAACTCCACCTTTACCTACTCATTATTTAGTACTAGCCGTCAATTGGTAAGGTGAATATTAATCTCAATACTCAGCACAGTTTTCATACTAAAAGGTTTTTAAACCAGCAGGCTCCAAAATAGGAGGAAATCCCTAATCTAACCGCCCATACAAGTTGTTTTTTCCTCTATACCCTAATGCACTTACGCAGCCCTATTGCCTACAACAACCTAATTACACCAGGGCGAACTCGCATTTTTCTCTTAGCAAGCCCTCCCTCCGGGCGAAGAGTTTGCACTCGCCCCCAAACGTTATCATGTTTCTAAAAACATCATGTTTCTAAAAACTTATCAAAATACTTTCTACTAGCATAAATTACTGCTCATACCATAATACATTATTTTTTTGGCTGTCTTAGTTCAAACCATTTCACACTTTGTTTTTCATATTTCCATAACTCTAACAATTTCACCTTCATTTCACTTTTAAGTGACTCCTTTTTTCCTCTTTACTTCTTTTTCTTTCCCATTTTTAACAGATTGTTCACCAGAACGCAAATTTTCTCACAAATTTTATTTTAATTTCCATTTCATTTCATTTTTTATTCATTTCCCTGTTTCATTTCCATACCCATCCCCAGCAATCTTTCAGCTGTGTTTATTAAAAAAAAAAATATTTTTATTAAAACTTTAAATTTAAAACCCAACATGCTTTTTCAGCTGTTTTCATTCAACCTACATTTTTTTTCAGCTGTCATATACATTTAAACCCAACCATCCTTTCAAAAAACTATTTTACTTTTATTTTTTAACCCCAATAGTTTTTCAGCTGTTAACAAACATTTATCTAGTATCTTTTCATCGCTGTTTTTAAATAAAAAAAACAAAAATTAAAAAAATTTTATAATTACAAAAAAATAAAATCATAATATAATAATTTTTATTTTAAATCTATTTTTTCCTACATTTTAAACGTTCATCCCTCCACCCTTACCTACACCCATCCTCATCACATTTTACCACCCTTCCTCTTTTCTTCCCGGTTTTCACACCCCTTCCCCACCCCAATCACTCCCCCCCCACCCCTTCCCCCCACCTTTTCCCACCTCACACACATTTTTCCTTTCCAGCTTTACTTTTTTTGTTATTGGCATGACTGCATTACACACCACAATCACATAATTCCATATCAATTGCTTTAATAAATATATATTATAAATTTTTATCACAATTGCAATTACTTTAACGTAAAAAAAACAAACAACCGCATCTCACTAAATTTTAAAAATATATTTGGCACAAAATCTCTGCCACAAACAGTTTAGTAGTAAATTCTAATAAATTCATATAATGACAGTTTGCCTAGGTAAAATAAAAAATAAACGCCACCAACATTTCACTAATCGCGTTTATATACCGAAAATAAGAATACTTTCATTCCTTACAATAATTACCCTAAAAAAAAAAATATTTTTTTTTTTTTCCACTTTTTCCATCAGTTATTTTTCCCACATATACGTAATCTAATCAATAGCGCATCTAAATAAATACCCCCTAAATTCCCAAAAACGAATTTAATTTAATTTTAAAAAAAACATTGGCATTTTAAAAAACCCATAAAGCCATAGAAATAAGGCTTCCCCCCCTTCCTTTGTTTCCCCCCCCCCCTACCCCGCCCCTCTCCCCTCGTCCCCTCTCCCCCCCCATTTCTTTTTTCTTTTTCCTTCCATTTGTCCCACCCAGTCACCAATCGCTCCTTCCTCTCTATTTTTTTTTTTTTCTCCTTTACATCCTGGTTTTTTTCTTGCCTAACGCCCAATAGGGATTCTCTGAAAAATAACCTACGGCGCTCACCCGGATCTGAATAATAAATCCTAATTCTATTAATCCAATCCTAAATAAAAATATTATTTTTTTAATATTTTCCCTAGAAATCATAAATGCCTAAATAAATAATTTATAAAACCTTAAATATATAGCCAAATTACCAAAATTTCCCAACTTCCCCACCTCTCGCTTTGGAGTGGGGCCATAGAAAACCCCAATTAGAAATTTTCACCTATTGTCAAAAATTGACTAACGATCACGAACTAGGACCCCAATAGATGCTTGCTTGATCGTCTGATTTTAAAAACAGAAGATTTAACAAAAACGAGAAATTGATAAATTAGGGAAAGCTATCTTTATCCAGGGAATTGGTGCTTACAACATACACGCTGGCTCCCAGACGGACACAAAATTTTGCTCACAGGATAAATGTCCCGGTTTGGCGGGGTTAAGAATCCATACCGACACCCTTTTCCGTTTTCCCTCGATCGG
>NW_026651812.1:0-24487 GCF_029873635.1 Malania oleifera | reverse complement strand
AACGCGAAGGACTTCCCACTGCTGCGTGGTAATCCGCTGTGCAAGCCTTAACACACAGGGAGACAACTCAAAAGAAGATCTGACCGGTGAAAAGTAAGATAAAGGTAGAAACCCTCATAACGTTTCGCATTAATCCGATAAGAATCGTTGTCGATTGTTTTCATCTTGTTGACTGCGCAACGCAAACGACTCCATTGCCGCCGCACAAGACTGCAAGGTAAGATTTTTCTTTCTTTGGTCTGTGCCTCCTCTTCTTTGGCTTGGCTATGGCCCCGTTATATAAAAAAATTCTGTAAACCCTAAAAAAAAACTTCCTTTTTCATTTTATTTTTCTTTTTCTTTTCTTTTCTTTTTTTTTTTTGCTTTTATTATTATGGTAATAATGAAAATAGTAATAGTAATAATAATTATTATAATAATAATAATAAAATCAATAAGGTAATAATAATAATAATAATAAATAATTGTAGTAAAAGTAAAAATAATAAAGATACTATCAATAAAATAATAATAATAAGACTAGTAATAATAATAATAATACTAATAGTAATAGTAAAAATGACAATAATAAAATAATAATAATAATAATTATAGCAAAAAATAAAAATAGAAATAAAAATGAAGTAATAATACAATGTAAATAATATAATAATAATAATATCATATCGGGTCTGGGTAAAAATGGGGTGTCTACAGCTGCCCCTCTTTGTAGGCTTCGTCGCTTCAAAGTAAAAGTAGGAACTCTCCTACGTTATTTGTAGCAACAAGCCTGCAAAGATAAAAAACACTGATTTTGGACCAGGCCCGTTGTGACAAAAGAGACCAAAATGATTTCTGAAAACCGATTTGCATGTATGCTTGAAAGCACATGAGAATGACTTGCATCGAGTGTAGGAACCCGAGCTATAGTTCACAAAGGGTGACTTGCACCGGGTGTAGGAACCCGAGCTATAGTTCACAGAAGGGTGACTTGCACCGGGTGTAGGAACCCGAGCTATAGTTCACAGAAGGGTGACTTGCACCGGGTGTAGGAACCCGAGCTATAGTTCACAGAGGGTGACTTGCACCTGGTGTAGGAACCCTAGCTATAGTTCACGGAAGGGCGGCTTGCACCGAGTGTAGGAACCCGAGCTATAGTTCAGGAAGGGTGACTTGCACCGGGTGTAGGAACCCGAGCTATAGTTCACGCAGGGTGACTTGCACCGGGTGTAGGAACCCGAGCTATAGTTCACGGAGGGTGACTTGCAACGGGTGTAGGAACCCGAGCTATAGTTCACGGAGGGTGACTTGCATCGGGTGTAGGAACCCGAGCTATAGTTCACGAAGGGTGACTTGCACCGGGCGTAGGAACCCGAGCTATAGTTCACAAAAGGGTGACCTGCACCGGGTGTAGGAACCCGAACTATAGTTCATGACGGGTGACTTGCATCGGGTGTAGGAACCCGAGCTATAGTTCACGAGGGGTGACTTGCACCGGGTGTAGGAACCCGAGCTACAGTTCACGAGGGATGACTTGCACCGGGTGTAGAAACCCGAGCTAGAGTTCACGGAGGATGACTTGCACCAGGTGTAGGAACCCGAGCTATAGTTCACGGAAGGGTGACTTGCACCGGGTGTAGGAACCCGAGCTATAGTTCACAGAAGGGTGACTTGCACCAGGTGTAGGAACCCGAGCTATAGTTCACAGAAGGGTGACTTGCACTGGGTGTAGGAACCTGAGCTATAGTTCACGGAGGGTGACTTGCATCGGGCGTAGGAGCCCGAGCTATAGTTCACAGAGGGTGACTTGCATCGGGGGTAGGAACCCGAGCTATAGTTCACGAAGGGTGACTTGCACCCTTCTTTTATTTTTACCATTATGGTCATTTATTACTTTTCACAGTTACACCTTTTAGTTTATCTGTTGATTTTAAAGCAAAATATTTCTAAGGCATTGAAAATTGTATGCTATTCTTATTTTGAAAATATTTTTTGAAAAACAGTGTCATTGTCATATTTTTTTTAACCAAAATACTTTTCACACCTAAAAGAAATGGTTGCAACCTTATATTGTTGGCAAGTTAATTGTTATCACTCCGAGGGTGCTATTGACTCAATACATTCTTAAAGCGTGTAACTATATTCCCGAACTCATATCTTTGTGATGCACATAGCAGCCTCTTTTAATTAAGGTTAAATTTTAACCTTTATAAAAATTGGTAGCACAATTATGTCGCTAGTATTCACACCTGATACGGGAAAACATGGTCGGTACTCGGCAGCGACTCGTGCCATCATTCGGATGGATCCCAAGTTTTTTTTTGCTTTTCTTTATTTTATTGCTCGTGAAAATAGGAATGCAACAAATAAAGATCGTATTCGAGAAATTTCGGTGTATTTTAACCATGTAACGATGATAATATTAATAAGGAAGACACCTCAAATTAGTTTAATTTTATTTGCTGCTTTATTAATGGAAATTGGAACAAGAGGCATTGTAGACACCCCAATTTTAACCAGGCCTTTCCGAGGAGACTTTATGTCAAAACCTTCCCACACTGGCTGTGGACCCCACACATTCTTGTAGGTCCCACACTGGTTGTGGACCCCACACATCCTTGTAGGTCTCACACTGCTTATGGACCCCACACATCCTTGTAGGTCCCACATTGCTTATGGACCCCACACATCTTTATAGGTCCCACATTGCTTGTGGGCCCACATATCTATATTGGGCCCACATGTGTTGTGGGCCCCACATCTCTTGGTACGCTAGTTCGGATTCCTACATCCGATGCACGTTACCCCCTAGTACGCTAGCTCAGATTCCTACATCCGATGCACGTTACCCTCTTTGGTACGCTAGCTCAGATTCCTACATCCGATGCACGTTACCCCCTCTAGTACGCTAGCTCGGATTCCTATATCCGATGCACGTTACCCCTTCTAGTACGCTAGCTCGGATTCCTACATCCAATGCACGTTACCCCCTGGTACGCTAGCTCGGATTCCTACATCCGATGCACGTTACCCCCTCTGGTACGCTAGCTCGGATCCCTACGTCCGATGCACGTTACCTCTTTTGGCATGCTTGCACCTACTAGCTCAAGTTCCTATAACCCTCAAATGGCTCGTGGACCCCACATTGCTGGTGGGCCCCACATATTTCAATTGGGCCCCATATCGTTTGTGGGCCACACTTCTCCGGGTACGCTAGCTCGGATTACTACATTCGATGCACGTTACCCCCTTTGGTACGCTAACTCGGATCCACATATCTGGTGCCTTGCTAGTTCGGGTTCCTGTAACCCTCAAACGGCTTGTGGACCCCACATGGCGTGTGGGTCCCACACATCTCTTATGGGCTCCGCACAACTTCTAGAACTCTCATATTATTATTATTATTATTATTATTATTATTATTATTATTATTATTATTATTATTATTTATTTTAATTTGTCAAAAGCAAGCATATTTTGTCCCCATATCATCACTCACCACATGTCATGTTTCCTCCCTTTCTCATTCTTTCCATACTATATTCCCTTCATCATTCTTCATCCCATACTTTGTCCCCCCATTATCACTCACCACATGTCAGGTTTCCTTTCTTTATCATTCTTCCCATACTATATTCCCCTCATCATTCTTCATCACATACTTTGTTCCCCCCATCATCACTCACCACATGTCATGTTATCTCCTTTTATCATTCTTCCCATACTATATTCCCCTCATCATTCTTCATCCCATACTTTGCTCCCCCCATCATCACTCACCACATGTCATGTTTCCTCCCTTTATCATTATTTTCATACTATATTCCCCTCATCATTCTTCATCCCATACTTTGTTCCCTCCCATCATTACTCACCACATGTCATGTTATCTCCTTTTACCATTCTTCACATGCTAATTTCCCTTCATCATTCTTCTCCCCATACTTGGTTCCCTCCATCATCACTCCTTAAGTCTTCTTTCCTATGCTTGCCCTAAGCTAAGCCTATAAATAGCCTTCTCATCCTAAGCACAAAGGGAGGAGAGTTCTTAGTGGTGGTAAGGAGAAGATTTCAAATATTGAAGTTTTCTATTATAAGTTTGTGAAACTAGTTTTTTTTTTTAGTGAAGATTAAGAGGTCAATTGATCCCGTTTCCTACTGGTGCTAAGTCACCCTATTTGAAGAAGGCACTTCGTAGTGCCTCAAGTTAGAGCTCAAGAACAACTCTAGGGAAGTTGCTGTAGAGTGGCCCTAGTAGACTCACCAACAGGAAAAGAAGACTGGAGTAGAGGAAAACGAAAGAAGATCAAGCGGTCGACTGATCCCGTTTCCTACCGGTGCCGAGTCACCCCATCCGAAGAAGATACTCTGTAGTGCCTCGAGTCAGAGCTCAAGAACAACCATCGGGAAGACGTTGTAGATTAACCCCTGCAGATTCACAGACAGTAAAGGAAGATCGGAGGAGAAAAAGACGATAGGTAAAACCAATGAACTTTCTCTTCCTATATTACATCTCCGCCCCCTTTCCCGAACCGGCCTCTGCTGGTTTATTTGATTTTATTTCATTTTTTATTTTATTTTAAATAGCTTCTTTTTAACCCATAAGAAAAAAAGAAGGGGAAACTTCATAAAAGACACAAAAATTCAGAAAAATTCTCAAAGAAAATTCAAAAATTTTTAAGGCTTTGAAACTTTTTTACATTTGAAAACTTTTGAAGAAAATTCAAGAAAGTTTCTAACATGTTTGGTAAAGGTTAGATATGTTTCCTTACATTCAAAATTTTCAAAAATACATTTTAAAGTTACATCTTTAAAACTATGACTTTCATTATTGTTGTCTAAAATTCTGTTGTATTCGAAAGAATATTGGAAAACCCCAAAAAATCAATGGTCTCGACCAAGACATTAAACTGGTTTTCCCCCCAAACTGGTCAACGTTTGACCAGCTCACCATTCCCGAACTAGTTCACCTCGGTTTTCTCTATTTCGCTTGTATATTATTGTTGTATCCATAAAATTCACAAAAATCACGAAATTTTCAAAAATTCCAAAAATATTTTCATATTCTGATTTCAACTGATTTCATTTGTGTTATTTTGAAAGTTCGAGAAAAATCACAAAAATCATTTTCACACTTAGGAAAAATCAAAAAAATATCTTTTTAGGCACAAGAAAAAATCATTCCAATCCCGAGCAAATTTCAAAAATCTCCCGAAATAGTATTTTTGATACTTTAAGAAAAAACCTATAGATTTCAAAATCCCTGGGAGCGTATTTTGTATCCTATTTTTGATTTTCCTTCCCGATGATTGCGACCAAGAGCATTAGCTCTTTGGGGTATTGGATTGCCCCGGTTATGAGGGAATACCTATATAGTATTTTCATTTTTTTTGACTTTTGAAAGGGAGTAATCTTTAAAGGCTTATTTCGGTAAAACTCTTTATTAATCTGGTACCGTTCGTAAGAACGGGTGTGTAGGGGGTGCTAAGACCTTCCCCTTGCATAACCATACTCCCGAGCTCGACTTTAGTGACGCAAACCGATTCTACCCCTAACGGGGTAGCAGTCAAGTGTTCTAACCACACTTCAAAAGGTTAGTGACGACTCCACCACACATCGTTTTCCATGAAAATTCACATTTTCAAAATACACATTCATTTTTCCCAGTTCACAAGCCGAACCCATTTTTAACCAAAGATTGGTTCTCTGGGCTGGGTCCGAGAAGTCGTGATAGCTTGGCGACTCCGCTGGGGACATTGAGAGTTAAGCCAATGATTAATTAAGAATTATCCCGATCTCAAATCTAAATAAGCCTTTTTGATTACCCCCTTTCATTTTTGTACAAATTTGGTTGCATATACATGAATAATTGTGAATGCCTTGCTTGATTTGATTCTTTAATAAGCATATGTTCAGTTATGTTTGTTTTTACTAAGCATGTGATTAGCAGTACCTTGGATAAGCATGATGTTTTGTTTCCCTTACTGTTTTATTAAGCATGTGTTCTAAATAATGGATGGATGTGGGGTAGGGGGTGTAGGTTGAAATGGTTAAACTCACACACTCTCACAGCTCTACACTCGGGTTTTCCCAGCTAGGATTAGAAAGGAGTGCAATAGTGCCAGTTCCCATGTGGCATGGCCTATGGGGACCCGCGAACCACTCTGCTCAGTGCGAGCTCTACCCGGACCTCTATAAGGGAGGATAGAATTTCAATCTGGGAACCTTTTGTCTATAAGGATAGAGCTTAACCACACGTGGTCATCCATAATCCCTAGCCTAGGGTAGCGCCTCAAAAGACCCTATGTACATACCTTCCTCGGGGTCGGGATAGAAGCCACATCCTTCTCCACATGTTATAATCCATGTCCGTTGTATATATGAAATGCCTTGTGTTTGTACATCCTGCCTCCATGTAAGACATCCATATGACTTGGCCAATGCTTCAAAAAAAGCCTGATTCACTTAAAAGTCAAACTTTATCTCTTAAAGTACCCTACCCAGGGGAAAATGGATCATCGTTGAGATCATTGAGGTTTTTTTTTTTTCCGGAACCTTGGCCAAATGATTAGTTAGGTTGCATTCCATGCATACATGCATACATGTTCTTCTCCAAGGGGCCGGTAATCACTCTCTGACTTCCGATCAGGCAGAGTTAAATCCAGAATCCCAACATTGAGCCCACTACTACACACCCTTACAACACTCGCAGAAAAGCAAAAGCTATGGCAGAACAGTTGGAAAGCCTTGTTCTGGGGATCGAGCAGGGGCAGGAAGAGCTGAGCAATCAGCTAAATAAGATAATGGACCTACTACTGAACAAAGGAAAGACAGTCCAAGATCAGGATCATGAAGAAGAAAATGATCCTATCCACCCGCCCGATTTTATGCCAATTCATGGGCAATCTTTTGGTTCGCTCCCATTCACCTCGGAGAAACCGCCGCATGGCACGCCACCTTATATCCCGGCAGTGATAGGAATGGGGATGCCCTCATCTGCAATTGCGGGTGTAGGGACAAGCAAGACCACGACGGAATACCGTTGTGACGAGTTGGAAGAGCGGCTAAGGGCCATAGAGGGGACTCGGACCGCCAGTACCGCCAGACCCTCAGACTACTGCCTAGTGCCAAATGTAATCCTTCCTCCAAAGTTTAAGATGCCGGACTTCGAGAAGTTTGACGGGACCACATGCCCTTAGACCCACCTCCGGATGTATTGTCAGTCGATGGCCGCCTATACCGATAATGAAAAGTTGATGATGCATTGCTTCCGAAGCAGTCTTACCGGGACAGCGGCTAGATGGTATGTCCAGTAGAATAAGGCCCAGATCCGCACGTGGGGTGACTTGGCTGATGCCTTCGAAGCACAATATCGTCATATCTTGGAAATGGCTCTGGACAGGATCTCTCTTTCTGAAATGGAGAAAAAGCCAACAGAAACTTTCATTGAGTATGCACACCGTTGGAGAGACGTAGCCACTCAAGCAATATCAATGTTCATAGGGACGTTAAAAGATCCCTACCGTTCACATCTGGTAGGGTCCAACCCTCATAACTTCATGGACATTGTCACGGTAGGGGCCAGAGTGGAAGCCGACGTCAAAGTTGGATGGATAAAGGCTGACACTATCGATAACGGCCCAAGTAAGAAGTGGGTCAAAGGTAAAAGGGAAGAAGAGACCCAAATGATACATGGGTCTATCAGGAGCCTAAAGCAGAGAAGCCGAAGTCAACAACCTAGGGAAAATTTCTACATGGAACCAGTAGTAAACCAAACACTACATATGGGCCTGAGGCCCTAGTTTGCAACCCCCCGACTAAGACCAGCACCAACAAACAATCAAGTTCAAGAAAGGGATGCACTGAGGAATGCTAGAAGGATTGACCCAATCCTAATGCCCTATGCCGACTTGTCTTCTCAACTGTGTGAGAGAGGAATGGTGACGACCATACCAGCCATTCTCGTCACCGATCCCCTACCACGATGGTTTGATCCCAATGCCCACTGTGTATACCACGCAAACTCTCCGGGCCACTCCATTGACCAGTGCTGGGCTTTCAAATATAAATTTCAGTCATTGAAGGATGCAGGGTGGCTGGCCTTTGATGACAAGCCGACGGGCATTCAGGGAAACCCTTTACCCAATCATGAGGGAGACCAGATTGGTATGGTCGGGGTAGAACTGAGAAAGGCACAAGAAGCCAACCTAGATCGTTTAGCGTTGGATGCTGAAATCCCCTCGAATACTTCTACAGAGTAGATCCGTCATCTCCAACCAGGAGTACAGCTTCAGAACTTGAGTTCTTTTGATTTACCAAATATCATCAAGTAATGATCCTTTTTCAGGATCTGTTTAGTTCTGTTTTTCTTTTGTATTCCCCCGGCCACTGAAAAATCGGGGAAGCTCCTTAATGAAAATGAATCATGCATTCCTTGTCATTTATGTGCATTTTGGAAATCAACTGTCAAAATTTGTTTATTAATTTCATGCAGGAATAAAGAAAATAACAACACCAGAATCCCTCGCCAAGTAATTGATATTAACTTTGAAAATCTAATCCATGAAACCGAAGTTGAAGATCAAGAAATAAACTTGTCCCCTGAAATGGAAAGAATGTTAAAGTTCGATGAAAAACCAACCTTGACCAGTAGCGATCCCACTGTCGTGATTAATCTTGGAACCGAGGAAGAACCCAAGCAGATGAAAATTGGGGCACTACTAAAGGGAGAAGAAAAGAACCAATTAAACTTGATCGAGGAGAAAAGGATGGCCGCCATGGCCCACGAACAATTGTACCAAAGAAGGATGATAAGAGCGTTTAACCGAAAAGTGCGGCCCCGACAGTTTCAAGAGGGGGACCTAGTACTGAAAACGATTTTACCAATTCATACAGACTCTCGTGGCAAATGGACACCAAACTATGAAGGGCCTTACGTGGTAAAGAAGGCATTCTCAGGAGGCGCCCTACTGTTAGCGAATATGGACGGAACCGACCTATTGCACCCTGTTAGCTCTGATGCTGTAAAGAAATATTATGCCTGATGGTTGTATACATCTCCCAAGGAAATTAATGGAAGGATCACAATGTTATTTCGTGTGTCCCCTCTTTGCTCATTGTTTCGATTAAATGACGGATGGCCATTTTTGGACCACCAGTTCTCTTAAAGAACCCAATGTTTTTAATCACTTGATGAACCTTTTTGAGCTTTAAAATCAAAACCATCTTTTTCGAAAAAGTCATTTCCCAAAATTTAAACCGGGTTGGGATTTTCAAATGTCAGACAAATCATGCAAGACAATAATGCAGTGCCAAAATGACGGCAGGCCATTTTTTTTTGCTACCCAAAAGTTAGAGAAAGAAAACACCCCTTAATACCCTCTATTGTGCCTAAAAATGTTTAATCTTTCGTTTAAACCTGACAAAGGATCACACCCCACACTGGGGCAATTTTGGAAATACCGATCTCGAACAAAGCCTAAATAAATAAATAGAGGCACGATTCCCCATATAAAAAAAATGATGCAAAAGAACAAGGGGAAAATCAAAGCACAAGAAGGGCAGGAGATATGCGTTGTTTGTGATTTTTGGCCAATTCACCCTTTGGTAAAATTCATAAGTTCGATCCTCATGCACCCTTTCTTCTTTAACCAATACCCATAACCTACATTATAACCCGAATGAAAAGACCTAACCAGATTAGCATCTATTGTTGCCTCAAATGATTTGTCAGGCTCAATTTTGAGTCTGAACTACGTAATGACTTGATCCTGAAAAGGTACGTAGGCAGCTTGTTCAAAAGGACGAGTTCGGTCAAACTCTTGCAAAAATGTCTCACCCCAAACTGGGGTAGAATTTGTTGCCATGGGACGGGTTTTTGAGCCTTGGTTTCCTTATTCTTCTGAAAACCTAAATCCCTGAGCCTACATTTCGTTCCGAGTCTTAAAGACCATCCAGAGATCGAAACGTGAAGTAAAGCACCAAAATAAGCCTTGAGCAAACAACAGACCTAAGGGCACTATTCAACCTTACAATACCAAAAGGGTCAGTCTCCTTCTAGTTGAAATTGGGGCAGTTATCGCAAGAACAAGAGATTTTAGTTTTCAAAAATTAATGTTGATACCCTTTAAGAACAGGGAATGTTGTTGTGAAACTTATCTTTTTCCTGAATAAATTTTGAATGTAACAGAACAACTATTTCGCATAGCTTGATGTCTTGATTCAGCACATTAATGACATAAATGCATGATTATTCTCATTGTTAGGAATTCCCCATTTACTGAGGTCAAAAATCAGGAACCCAATACACCAGAAGGGTGTTCAGGCACCAATGGGGAGCCTGAAGCATGTCAAACATCGATAATGAAGGAATGTTGGGTCAGATTCGGCGTACTCCTTCGAGTTTTTGGAATCTCTGGAAGCGTTAGTGATTAACTGCAAGGTTAGATTTGAACAATCCTGGAATTTGGAAGATCATGGAAAGTACTGACAGCCAGACACTGGGGCTGATTTTAAGTATCTTTTGGAATCTGAAGTGCCGATAGCCAGACGCTGGGGCAGAAATTGAGCATCTTTGGATTTTGAGGAAAGTGCTGACAGCTAGACATTATAATAAATATTGAGTATCTTTTGGAAAATACCAACAGTCAGACACTGGGGCAGATTTTGAGTTCCTATAAAAATTTGAAAATGGTTAGAGTCGTGACAAGAAAACACTGGGGCAGATTCCGAGACCCTTTTGGGATCTGAAATGCAATAAACACTAATAGCCAACGAACGAAACCGGGGCAGTTGTTGGGTTCCATTAAGGCGAAGTTGGGTACCGTCGTGCCAGACTAGAACTTAAAAATCTGGCCAAGATCTGGGATCGAGAAGAAAGGCTATGCATCCTCATACATTTCATGCATACATGAACCCTTATGCAAAAGGCGTTCCCATTATAGGTAGCAGCATACAAACATATCATGTAAGGGGCATCATGTATATATAACAACATGCCCTTGTATTCAAGTATCGCAATTTAGTAACATACATACATATAACAGTAGAGCACCATTCATTCGTACTTGTCTAGTTGAATAAATTTTTGATTAATCCTGTCGCATTCATAGCCAACCATCGTAGGGGTTTGGTCATTGTACCCCCATGGCCCAAATTTTTACATCCATAACAAGCCATTCGGAGGATATTATAACTCGGTTCGGTGTACCAGCAATACTATTATCCTCTGTAAAAAAAAAAAAAATAAGGGAAAGAGAAAACACCCAAATTTTATTAATTTCCCTCACTTATGGCGGAGGAATACCGTGGTTACAGTCACAGTCTTGGGAGATTACAACCAAAACTCTCCCAAAACCCACAAAAAAAAAAAAAAAAAAAAAAATTCTGACCTTTTCCAAGTTACGTATAGACAGATTTTCATTTCAGGCTAAAGAATAAGAAGTTGGACCTTTTCCATGCGCCATGGTTTTGAGCCGTTTTTGCTCCCGCTGGATGTCCTCCCGGCTTTTCTCTAACTCATCTATTCTAGGCCTAAGGTCGTCAGAGTAAACTGCCACCATTTTTCTCAAATCATCGATCTCCCGTTTTAACATCATATTTTCTTGCCTTAAGTTTCTCGATTTCTGCT
Source organism: Malania oleifera (assembly GCF_029873635.1). Lineage (NCBI taxonomy): Eukaryota > Viridiplantae > Streptophyta > Magnoliopsida > Santalales > Ximeniaceae > Malania > Malania oleifera. Next base: position 12,879 of record NW_026651812.1, on the reverse strand, counting down.
GTTCCTCTTAGTATTTCGTCCGTAAGGCGTAGGTTTCATTCCCAAGGAGGGTCACAGTCTCGTTCTGTCTCTGCAAGCGACGGACAAGGTGAGATGTCGAAGACATTGCCTGGGCATTATGATAGAGTGCCTGATTAACTATGCCTACATCGAACATTGTGGCCAGTACTGCCTCATTCCTCAGCATTTCTTTTTGGAACTAAGGAAAGAGCTGGAAGGAACTGAGAACAGTAGAACAGGATGGCACCTCTGGTACCACATTTAAATCGGGAACCTGCTTAGAAGATGAAACCCCAGCCATGAGATACAATTAAGAGTGTTGAGAGATCTGAGATGGTTAAGGTACGGTTTCTCGTAACAGAGGATGGCCAAGGATAGGTTACAGTCACGTGTGGAGTTTTCCTGTGGTGTTTAAGTGTGAGAGGAAGTCTACTTAAATAGAATAAAAAGGATTGCCATGCTGAGTGTGTGTCTGACAGGAGGACGAGAGAGGCGACGTTCATCGAGAAGCCCCCAAAGGTTGTGAGCGAGGTAAGCTATGGGAGTTATGCAGTCCCCTCAGTGGAGGATTATGTTCATAAGGCGGCGAAAAAATCCCGAGGCGTATTTTAAGAGATGTGGAGCAGTCATAATATCTAAACCTGAGGAAAAAGAAAAAGAAAAGAAAAAAAAGGGGGGGCGCATTTATTCTTGGGGCCTGTTTTTAAAAAGAACCCGAAGCCGGTTTGTTATGCACAAAGCCCAACTATTTAAATAAACTCGGATTTTATTTTTGAAAAGGGGAAGTGGGCCGGCCTGTTTTAAAAGACCTGGGCTTTGTTTCTTTCTGAATTGGGCCGACCCAGTTTTAAAACCCCATCCATGCCCAACCGTTTTAATAGACATGAGCTTTAAAAAGTGGGCCGGCCTATTTTAAAAATGACTTGGGACTTGTTTCTTTCTGAATTGGGCCGACCCAGTTTTAAAACTCAATCCAAGCCCAACCATTTTAATAGACACGGGCTTTTGTTTTTTAAAAAAAGTGGGCTGACCTCTTTTAAAAATGATTTGGGCCTTATTTCTTTCTGAATTGGTTCGGCCCGGTTTTGAAACTCAATCCAAACCCAACCATTTAAATAGACACGGGGTTTTTTTTTTAAAAAAAGTGGGCCAGCCTGTTTTAAATGACCTGGGCTCTGTTTTTTTCTGAATTGGGCCAGCCTAGTTTTAAAACTCCATCCAAGCCTAACCGTTTAATTAGACACGGGCCTTCTTTTTTAAAAGGAAAAATGGGCCGGCCTGTTTTAAAAATGACTTGGGCCCTGTTTCTTTCTGAAATGGGCCAGCCCGTTTTAAATGTCAAAACCCATTTCTCAAAAGCAAACTCGGGCCCAAATCACTCAAGCCCGTCCCAAAGACCACACGTGATCTGAACACGTGATAGAGCCCATGTGGCTCGCTCATGATCCCCCGAATTCACTCAACTCACTCGACTCGAAGACGAGTTGACTCATCCTCAACCTCACCACCCCAACTGAAACCCTAATGAAACCCTAAACCTAACTTCCAAACCAGAAATACATCAAGCCCTAAATTTCCACACAAATAACAACCAGTAATCAAGCATACACAACATTGAAAAAATATATATATATATATATATATATAAATATATAAAGAGAAGAAAGAAAGAGCTTATCTCCTTTGGGAGTTCGAAAGAACTCCCCTTACATCTGTGCAGATCTTCCCTACCGGGGCACTCCCGGTGATTATCATTTGTCTGGGCTTCACTAGATCTCTCCAGATCTTATCGCTAAAACAGAATAGGAGGCCGATCGGAGCTGGATCACCTCTAAAGATGTTTGGGATCTTAAGTTTGCCAAGATCTAAGGTCTCTGAAGAACGGTATATAGAGAGAGAGCTTGGAGATAGGCAAGAGTAGGAAAGAAATTACAGAGGGGCTAGGTTTTTAAGTTTGTAGCAAATAAGCGCAGAGCACAGAGATTGAAAGAGGAGAACAGAGAGGGTGAAAGAAGAGAGAAGAGAGAAGAGAGAAAGAGAGGGCGTTTGAGAGAATGAAACGCAAGGAAATGAACAGAACAAAAAAATTAGGTTTAAACATCTAAAGCCCCGAAGCCACAAGATTTAACCACGTGGCAGTCCGCCATCCGTTCGATCAAAGAGTCTGCGTGGCCACCCTGATCACCGCACAATCTGTGTTTTTCAAGGACGGTCAGGATTGTGCCATGCCTTGATCCGGGTCACATTTGACCAGCCACTCGGTCACCAACGCGTGGCTCATTCTCCCCCACACACAAAAAGTTTGCGTGGCCACCATGATCACCACACGATTTGTGTTTTTCCAAGGACGGTTAGGATTGTGCCACTCCTTAATCCGGGTCACATTTGACCAGCCACTCAGTCACTCACACGTGGCACCTCTCCTTAACCACACGATCTGTGTTTTCCAAGGACGGCTTGGATTGAGCCACATCATCGATCCACACCCGCATACACCAGCCACTCAGTCACTAACATGTGGCACTTGTCCTCAACCGCACAATTTGTGTTTTCCAAGAATGGCTTGGATTGAGCCACGTCATCGATCCACATCCACATACACCAGCCACTCAGTCACTGACACGTGACACCCCTTCTCAACCGTACGATCTGAGTTTTCCAAGGATGGCTTGGATTGAGCCACGTCATCGATCCACATCCACATGCACCAGCCACTCAGTCACTGACACGTGACACCCCTCCTCAACTGCACGATCTGTGTTTTCCAAGAACCGCTTGGATTGAGCCACGTCATCGATCCACACCCACATACACCAGCCACCCAATCACTGACACATGGCACCTCTCCTTAACCGCATGATCTATGTTTTCCTAGGACGGACCAGATCATGCCACGTCTTCAATTCGGGTCACCCTCCATCTTCCCTTTTTTTGATCGGCACATAACCTTACTCAGAAGACGACACGTGATTAGTTGTATGGCCTGACTAAAATAGGTGTCTTTTATCTTTTATAGGCTTGTTGCTATAGATAACATAGGAGAGTTCCTACTGTTACCCCAAAGCAACAAGACCTATAAAGAGGGACAGCTGTAGACACCCCAATTTTAACCAAGCCTTTCCGAGGAGACTTCATGTCAAAACCTTCCAACACTGGCTATGGACCCCACACTGGTTGTGGACCCCACACATCCTTGTAGGTCCCACATTGCTTGTGGACCCCACACATCCTTGTAGGTCCCACACTGCTTATGGACCCCACACATCCTTGTAAGTCCCACACTGCTTGTGGACCCCACACATCTTTGTAGGTCCCACATTGCTTGTGGGCCCACATATCTCCATTGCGCCCCACATGTGTTGTGGGCCCCACATCTCTTGGTACGCTAGTTCGGATTCCTACATCCGATGCACGTTACCCCCTGGTACGCTAGCTCGGATTCCTACATCCGATGTACGTTACCCTCTTTGGTACGCTAGCTCGGATTCCTACATCCGATGCACGTTACTCCCTCTGGTACGCTAGCTCAGATTCCTACATCTGATGCACTTTACCCCTTCTGGTACGCTAGCTCGGATTCCTACATCCAATGCACGTTACCCCCTGGTATGCTAGCTCGAATTCTTACATCCGATGCATGTTACCCCCTCTAGTACACTAGCTCGGATCCCAACGTCGGATGCACGTCACCTCTTTTGGCATGCTTGCACCTACTAGCTCGAGTTCCTATAACCCTCAAATGGCTCGTGGACCCCACATTGTTGGTGGGCCCCACATATCTCAATTGGACCCTATATGGTTTGTGGGCCCCACTTCTTCGGGTACGCTAGCTCTGATTACTACATTCGATGCATGTTACCCCCTTTGGTACGCTAGCTCGGATCCACATATCCGGTGTCTTGCTAGCTCGGGTTCCTGTAACCCTCAAACGGCTTGTGGACCCCACATGGCGTGTGGGCCCCACACATCTCCTATGGGCTCCGCACAGCTTCTAGAACCCTCATATTATTATTATTATTATTATTATTATTATTATTATTATTTATTTTAATTTATCAAAAGCAAGCATACTTTGTCCCCATATCATCACTCACCACATGTCATGTTTCCTCCCTTTATCATTCTTTCCATATTATATTCCCTTCATCATTCTTCATCCCATACTTTGTCCCCCCATTATCACCCACCACATGTCATGTTTCCTCCCTTTATCATTCTTCCCATACTATATTCCCCTCATCATTCTTCATCACATACTTTGTTCCCCCCATCATCACTCACCACATGTCATGTTATCTCCTTTTATCATTCTTCCCATACTATATTCCCCTCATCATTCTTCATCTCATACTTTGTTTCCCCCATCATCACTCACCACATGTCATGTTTCCTCCCTTTATAATTCTTCTCATACTATATTCCCCTCATCATTCTTCATCCCATACTTTGTTCCCCCCATCATCACTCACCACATGTCATGTTATCTCCTTTTACCATTCTTCCCATGCTAATTTCCCTTTTATCATTCTTCCCCCCATACTTGGTTTCCCCCATCATCACTCCTTTACTTCTTCTTTCCTATGCTGGCCCTAAGCTAAGCCTATAAATAGCCTTCTCATTCTAAGCACAAAGGGAGGAGAGTTCTTAGTGGTGGTAAGGAGAAGATTTCAAATATTGAAGTTTTCTATTATAAGTTTGTGAAACTAGTTTTTTTTTTAGTGAAGATTAAAAGGTCAATTGATCCTATTTCCTACCGGTGCTGAGTCACCCTATTGGAAGAAGGCACTCCGTAGTGCCTCGAGTTAGAGCTCAAGAACAACTCTCAGGAAAATGCTGTAGAGTGGCCCTAGTAGACTCACCAATAGGAAAAGAAGACTGGAGTAGAGGAAAACGAAAGAAGATCAAGCGGTCGACTGATCCCGTTTCCTACCGGTGCCGAGTCACCCCGTCCGAAGAAGGTACTCCGTAGTGCCTCGAGTCAGAGCTCAAGAACAACCATTGAGAAGATGTTGTAGATTAACCCCTGCAGATTCACAGACAGGAAAGGAAGATCGGAGGAGAAAAGGACAATAGGTAAAACCAATGAACTTTCTCTTCCTATGTTACATCTCCGCCCCCTTTCCCGAACCGGCCTCTGTTGGTTTATTTGATTTGATTTGATTTTTTATTTTATTTTAAATAGCTTCTTTTTAACCCATAAAAAAAAAAAAAAAAGGGAAACTTTATAAAAGACACAAAAATTCAGAAAAATTCTCAAAGAAAATTCAAAAATTTTTAAGGCTTTGAAACTTATTTACATTTGAAAACTTTTGAAGAAAATTCAAGAAAGTTTCCAACATGTTTGGCAAAGGTTAGATCTGTTTCCTTACATTCAAAATTTTCAAAAATACATTTTAAAGTTACATCTTTAAAACTATGACTTTCATGATTGTTGTCTAAAATTCTGTTGTATTCGGAAGAACATTGGAAAACCTCAAAAAATCAATGGTCTCGACCAAGACCTTAAACTGGTTTTCCCCCCAAACTGGTCAACGTTTGACCGACTCACCATTCCCGAGCTGGTTCACCTCGGTTTTCTCTATTTCGCTTGTATATTATTGTTGTATCCATAAAATTCACAAAAATCACGAAATTTTCAAAAATTTCAAAAATATTTTCACATTTTGATTTCAACTGATTTCATTTGTGTTATTTTGAAAGTTTGGGAAAAATCACAAAAATAATTTGCACACTTAGGAAAAATCACAAAAATATCTTTTTAGGCACAAGAAAAAATCATTCCAATTCCGAACAAATTTCAAAAACCTCCCGAAATAGTATTTTTGATACTTTAAGAAAAAACCTATAGATTTCAAAATCCCCGGGAGCGTATTTTGTGTCCTATTTTCGATTTTCCTTCCCGATGATTGCGACCAAGAGCATTAGCTCTTTGGGGTATTGGATTGCCCCAATTCTGAGGGAATACCTATATAGTATTTTCATTTTTTTTTACTTTTGAAAAGGAGTATTCTTTAAAGGCTTATTTCGGGAAAACTCTTTATTAATCGAGTACCGTTCGTAAGAACGGGCGTGTAGGGGGTGCTAAGACCTTTCTCTTGCGTAACCATACTCCCGAGCCCGACTTTGGTGACGCAGATCTATTTTACCCCTACCGGGGTAGCAATCAAGTGTTCTAACCACACTTCAAAAGGTTAGTACCGACTCCACCACACATCGTTTTCCATGAAAATTCACATTTTCAAAATACACATTCATTTTTCCCAGTTCGTAAGCTAAACCCATTTTTAACCAAAGATTGGTTCTCTGGGCCGGGTCCGGGACATCGCGACAGGCATCAAAGGCAAGTGCAGAAGCACACCAGATACGGCAGCGTATTATCCTTTTGGCAGCTTCCTGTAGCCCGACCTTGGTACTCCGCTGCACACTTCAGCGGACATGTTACTGGATTACACTTTTCATTTGTGAAGGAAAGGTTACATTTTTTTGGTTGAGCCATGCTTGGTTCTATCATCAGTAGAGCTACAACAAAAGACATCAATAGTAAGTCTAGCTTTTGAATGCAAATAAGAAAATTTTAATTCAAATGGATTGTCGGCTTATTTTTCATTCAATAACTACATTAAAGGCAGACAAACAGGGAAAGATAATGGAACAAACCTAAGAAAACGAGGATGGAAAAAAAATAGGAGTGAATAAAAGTTTAGCCATCTATTCTCTTCTCTTCTTGCCTCTCCTCTTCTCCTTGTATCTTTCATTTATTGATGAATGGTCGAGTTACCAATGCCCACTCTATGAAACTATTTATAATTGTCTTTGCATCTAATTCAAATGTGCCATTAATGAAAAAGATGGAACACTTTAAAGATTGGGCCCAAAATAAAATTTTATTCATTTTGGGAAAATACACCATACTCACCTTATATATATGTATTTGAAATGATGGTGCCCGATGTCCTTTGGACGCTCGACTAATCCACAGGTACCGCTGACTCCGTGAGTATATCTATCTGAAATTGAACCTTTGATACTCCTTGTTACTTACTGATGTCTTTGCACCGTGCCATGCCCGTGAGGGCACAATTATTTTTCAGTCTATATTATGTATTAACAACAATCCGTATTGACTTCAAAATCCCGCAAACCCCAAATCCTAATTAGTATAATTTTAAATTTTTAAAATTTAAAACTAATTTTTAATTAATTTAATTCTTGTTTTCTTGATTACTATTGGAGCATATTATTAATTAGAGCATTTTAACCCATAAAATATATTATTATATTTACCCTCTTAGAATTTTGGTTGTCTTTCACAAACATCTCTCCCTCCCTCTCCCCTTCTCTCGTTGATTGCCACAAATCTCTTTAATGGCTTTACATTTGCAATCTCTCTCTTTTACTCCCACTTAAATCCTTCTCTTAATTTCCATGAATCATTCTCTCAATCAAGTCCTCAATCTACGTCTCTCCAATTGGCCATATCTATCTTGATTGTTTCGAATGTATGATTAAGTTTGAGACAATGTAACAACTTATTCCAAGTATTTAATATTTGCTATATGAAATTTCGATTTTGTGTTATATGAGTTGTGTTCTATTGAAATTTTATAAAATAAATAATATTTTCAAAATTTTCTCATAAAATTAAATTATAATTTAATTTTTGTCACAATGAAAAATGTTTGAATTCAAAAATTTCTATAATGGTCAATCCATATTTATGCTAATTTATTGAAGCATGATGGTATCCATTTATGACAATATAAATATTGAATATCAATTTCTGAAATTTCTATATTTTAGAAAAAAATATATCTAAAAATTTATTTTTGATTAATTATTTAACAAGTAATATAACTAGTATTGGTGACGCTAAAACATATTATTGAGAATTAAATGAATTATTAATTCAATTATCCTTATGTCATTTTCTGATTGGTTGATTTCTAATTTTTTTTATTTAGTTGCAATTGGTTAACCCTTTGATAAAAACATTGCCAATTAAATTAATCCTTAATTAACGCTAATGACAACAAGAAATTTTATCTCTCTCTTTACATCATATTCTCAAATCTATCTAATATTATTTTCTATTATATTTTTATATGAAATATTTTGCATAATTAACATGAATTTTGAAGAATTTGAAAATTTTGAAAAATGTGTGTGTGTGTGTGTGTGTGTGTGTGTTTTATTTTATTTTATTTTATTTTATCTTATGGATCATCCACTTTAGAATATTTTAAAAATTTAATGGCATTAATTTGTAGTATCATACTTTTTTAGTTAAAAATGACATCAAACAAATTAGAATGTAATAAGTTGTCTTTAACTTCATGTTGACTTTAAATTAAAAAGAAATAATTACTAAATCTCCAACTATCATAAGACTCTATAATGCATTATTTGAATTAGTGACTTTAAATTAAATAGAAATAATTACTAAATCTCCAACTATCATAATGCTCTATAATGCATTATTTAAATTAGGATACCAAAATAATGTCTACCTTGAAATATTAATAAGAGTGATAAAAATAAAATTTATTGAAATTAATGCAAAATTTTAAAATTTTTTCAAGAATAAAATTATATTTATATAGTGAATAAATCGTATTCCATTAGAAAAATTTTTAAAAAGCATACCAAAATTATGTGTTTGAATTTTTAATGAAATAAAATATTAGTTTTCTTTATATGAAATTTAAAAATATTTAAATCATATTCAAGTTCACACTGAAAATGTTTTAAAATTAATATATGATGCTAGGAATATATAAAAGAAAATTGTATCACTATATATTTTATAAGCACGTTGACAGTCTTTGTATAAATATATTGAATTTTCTAAATCTTTTTTTTTTTTTAAATTTTTTTGGTTAATATCAATAGAAATAAATTTATTAAATTTACATAAAATTAATCTAAAAAATTATAATTTTCTATGCATTTAAAATAATGAAATTTATATGCAATTCTTACAACGATGTATTTTTCAACATGTAGATTCATGAAGCTTTTATCGATACACACACAAATATATGGATTTTTCTATTATGCTAAATATTACTAAAAATAATTTTTTAATATAATTAAAAGTTAAGAAAAAAAAATCAAATGTTAATAATGCTTAAAATTAAAATTTTGTTCATTAGTTTGGAACATATTTTATTTTCTTTCGTATTCTCCTTATTTTCATAACTAAAGATGAAAAATTATTATTATTATTTTTTTATGTTTTCTTTTTATTGCTCTAATATTTTTAAGTTTCAAGTGGGTCTTTAAGGTTTTTCTAGAACAAGATTTAAGGAAAATATTAAATATATTGAAAATGTAGCAAAAATTTTATATGTTAGCATAGCATATTATACATGTTTTAAAACTTTATTAATAAAATATTATTATTAATAATAACTTGAAACATAACAAAATAAATTGTAATAGTAATTTACATAGTTTGTTTTCTCTTATTCTAGAGATATTGACAATTATGTGTCTTGGTAATTGAAAACATTAAACTGAATCGCGAATATGTTTTATTTTTTTAAAAGAGCCCAATAATTAAATATGTGTTTTAAATTGTGCACAAAAGGTTTTAATTGGTTATTGAGCCAGCTGTTCTGCTTTTCTGTATATAATTTTATGAAATGCATTAGGAATTATAAATTTGAATTCAAATAAATCATTAAATGCAATAATAATTTGACAATGTATCATAATTCTTAATAAAAAAGGGCTTAATTCTGAACTGATTTTTGAGTTACCATAAAATCTCATACAAAGAAACACTTTTTTTTGGGGGTACCTCATTAGAAGTCAAATCTTGTATGATTAATTTTGAATGGTTTCAAAAGAGAATAATTAATTATTATAACTTTTGCGATTTTTTTTTTTATTACTAAAAGAGGGCGGTACATCTATTTATTTATTAATATACCCTTATTTTTAGCGGAGGAATACCGTGGTTATGAAATAAGTAAAGAGAGATCACAGAAAAACCTTCCCAAAAAAACAACACCACCAACCAAATCAGGACAACAAAACCAAACATAACTAACAAAGAAGATAAAAACATAAACACAACAAAAAACAAATCAAAATACACCAAACAAAACTCTAGAGTTGAACTAATAACGAACGAAATCGAGACTCCACCTATCCATCCAAAAAATACCTTTCAAATAACGTGATAAAAGGTGTTGTTATTCGTAAATTATATTGTTTCCCATTTCTCCTTCTTTAGCAAGAAAATCAGCCGCACTATTGCCTTCCCTGTATTGATGCATCACCATGACGTTCACTCCTTCTAACTCTACCAAGAGCTCCTCCCAAAACTCCCAAAGATACCACAAAGTATATCTACCTTTTTGAAGTCAATTAATTACAATTCACAAGTCACTTTCAATAATCACATTAAAATAATGCAAACATTTGCACAAATGAATTCCTTCCCTCATTGAATCTACAATGATTCTGGGATACTGGGAAAGTGAACCATCATTAGTTATTGTAATTCCTAAACCTCCTTTTGAAACAAAACTAAAACAATCATACTAACAAAGCCCACCAATCCCATTAGATATCTAAAAATCTCACTCCTTTAAAACAGCCAGCAAAAGCACACTTAAGCAATGCCAAATTTGAATGTTCTCCCAAAATAAAGATTTGTTCAGAATTTTTTAAATAAATATATGAGAATTTCTTTCAATTCATAAGCCTCATAAAATTGCAAAAACTACATTTATCCACAAAGCATGAGCATCCTTCCTTTTACCAAAACCAGCAAAACAAGTGGAATTGAGATAATTAAACAATGTAACCATGTTCTATAAATTGATAGAATACATATGATGGATATGTTGCTAAATCATATTATATTCATGAGATGGCAGGTAAGGGATGTGTAGTTGATTTTTTTTATTTATTTAAATTTAAATTTTTTATTTTTTATAAAATTGTTGAGCCTATAAGAAAGTTGAAGAGCAAAAGGAAGTAAATGACAGTTGTTTCACTTCCAGTCAATTGTTAGTTTTTCTTATGTGCACACAAAGAATTAACTGAACATTAGTTTGTTTCCTTATGTTAGTTATTTTTTATTAAGAATTGGTTTCGGATAACTACAAATGTAATTAGTGTTGAAAATTAAACTTGACTGGTCGGTAGTCATTTCTGTTGACATTGTAGATTGGCAGGCAACTTACTCCGCTTACCAACCCACCTCCGTTGAAGTTTAATTCCCACCATTGTTGATTATATTGTTGTATGATTTACTATAAATAGATGTGTGTGTGTGCAATGAAGGATGTGGTGTGTTGAGAGTGTAAAGCCAGTGAGCGTGAGAGAGGGTTTTAATTTGAAGTTCTCTGTATCTTTTTTGAGATTGAAATATATTATTATTGTGTATTTATTCTCACTGAGTTTGAGTCACAACTAGTGACTGAGTGTTCCTCTCTACCCATCAGTGGTATCAAGGCGTCCAGAAACGCTAAAATCTGTCAAACAAGACGAACGGATCTCTCAGATTTGAAGTTGCTCAAAATAAAAAATTGAGTCTACCATTGTGAAATTCGACTCGATACGATTCCGACGGTGGAAACCACATCTCAAACAGACTTCGGTAGGTTTTGCACGCCGCTCACACGCACCTTAGACGTTTGCAGTGCCTTTTCAAGGCGCTACAAGCGCTGACGAAGACTCCGGCCGCCGGCAGCATGTGCCCATGCGCTCCGCACGCGTCTTCCTCACCCGCTTGGTCAGACCTGACCCGGCCAGCAACCCGCAACCCGAATAAGCTACCCGCAAAATGGATTCGTACTAGAGACCCGACCCACTTCTGACCGGTGTCCTAGCCGCCGACACGCGGCTTGCGCAGACACTACCACGTGGACTAACGGTAAGCATAACGCCATTAAAAGGCCGTTAAGTTGAACCGACCAGTTTAAAAACCACTCGAAAATCCCCTGCAGCTGGTTCAATGATTTTTGGACGCGGTTTCTTTGCAACCCAAAACCAGTTCCTAAGGGTTTTTCAACCTTCTGAACACATTGGTGGTATCGGATTTGCCAAAATCAGTCCCCATTTCTCTATTTTTATATATTAAATTCAATGGCTAACGGTACTACCCAAGCGATCATTCCAAAATTGAGTCGGGAGAATTATGACAATTGGTCTATTGAAATGAGAGCCCTACTTGGTGCTCAGGATGTCATGGTCAATATTGAAGATGGGTACAGAGAAAAGGCCATCAAAAGAAGCTGAAGGAGCTATGTCCTATGTTCAAAGAACGACCTTGCGAGTTGATCAAAAGAAGGATTGCAAAGCGAAGTCCATAATCTACCAAGGCCTTGATGAGGCCACTTTTGAAATCATCATCTCCGCCAAGACATCCAAAGAAGTTTGGGACTCTCTCCATCGAACACACAAGGTGCAGACAAGTGAAAAAGATTCGTCTTCAAACTTACGAGGTGAGTTCGAATCTTTAAAAATGAAATCTACTAAATTTATTGCTGACTACTATACAAGAGTTATAGTAGTATCAAATCAATTGAGAAGAAATGGAGAGACTCTCAATGACGAGAGAATTTGTGAGAAAATTTTGCGATCTTTAGATCCAAAATATGATTATATAGCTGTGACCTTGGAAGAAACAAAAGATTTAGAAATAATGTCCATAGAAGAACTTGTGGGCTCACTCCAAGCCCATGAGCAGAAAGTCAATAGAAGAGTGATGAGAAAGCAAGGAGCAAGCTCTCAAACGGAGGTTGTCCTTCATGCAGATAGATCCGGACATAAGGGTGGATTTGGTCACAGCAAGAAGAGACGAGACGATGATCCATGGAAGAAATTATGGAAAAATTAACTCCAGAGAAGGTGGCAGAGGCA
>NW_026651811.1:0-23909 GCF_029873635.1 Malania oleifera | reverse complement strand
TGGGTCGGTGATGACAAAAGTACATAAAAACTTTATGTCCGTGTTCGGGTTCCCGATGTGAGTTCGGTTAGCCGAACTAGTAAAGTTGGTCGGCCCGAGGTATTTTTAACTGCGAAGGTTCGGGCACTTGTGTAACGACCTCAATAAAATATAACATCATAAATCAAATGGTCAACCTGAACCCACGGGTAGTGGGGACACCTGTCAAACACAGCGAAAAACCTAACAAGCAATAAACATAAAATTTCAACATCCACTCATAAAGCATAACACCAGAGCTTTCTATTAACATTATAAACTGTACTTCTATACATTCTCATATACATCAAAATATCTCTAGGGTCACATACAAAATAACTCTGACCCTATTACAAATCTTACCCTTCTCACAATGGTAATTTCACTAGCTCATGGCGGCCCTTGACCCGCTGTTCTCTCAGGAGCTCATGAAAATTAATTTAACGTTTTGGGGGTGAGACCCCATTCTCAGTAAGGGAAAATAACTAAATTACAGTTGTGTGGGAACATGAACATTTAAAGTACCTTATACATATACAATACATTTCATAACTCTGGAAATCATCATAATATCATACTGGATTATCATGTACTTTCATATTTGTTAATAACTAGGCATTTGTTATAACTGTAATAGTACTGAAAGTATGCCCAGGATGAATAGCTAGCTGGTGTCATGTATTACCCCCCATGACGGGTTGTGCAGCCCAAAGGCGGGACCCGACAATGGCTGGCCGACCACTGCCGAATCAAATATGTCTATAAGTACGATGAGCTTGACACACTCTGGTCCGAACTGCTAGGTGGACGTCTATACTCTATTGAAAGCCACATCGACTATCCATCTCTCATCCCCTCGTGGGATGGTTAGTACTAATTTGACGTAGATATTTGATCTACACATATAGCTACGGTACGGAGCCTTGAACAGAACTAAACTAACATCCTGATTGTAATAACATATAATACATGAACATACTTAACATCATCACGCTGTGTGCTGAAAACATAGATACGACCTCGTGCCGAAATCATAAATACATGGTCTCGCGCCAAAATCGTAAATACGGTCTCGTGCCGATAATATAAATACATGGCCTCACGCCAATAACATGAATACGACCTCGTGTCAATAATATAAATACGGCCTCGTGCTGATAATATAAATATATTGCCTCGTGCCACTAACATGAATACAACCTCATGCCGATAATATAGATACAGCCTCGTGCCGATACATTTCAGGTATTTACATTCTGAACATAACTCATTTATCATATATTCGTCAAACTCAGCATAGCATAACTCGTCTTTTCAAAATACTTGAAAATATACTTTGCTCGTAAAATCATTCATATCATGATTCACTTCTCATAAAAATAATGTTCATGCCACACATATGTCGTTTAAAGTCATGCTTCATATTCTGAAATCATCATTTCTGACATATCATACATACATATATATTTTAATTATAATAGCAGTATTTTCCAAACATACATTTCATTTGTGATAAACAAATATAGCATAGATTTTTCTGAAAATAAATGTGCTCATAATTAATCTTAACTTGCATAAAAAATAACTGCGTTAGTTTATTCCCTTACCTGGCTACTGAGAAAGCCCCCAAAATATCCTAGGCTAACCCCCGTATGATTTCCTGATCAATATCCTGAAACTCAAAACTCTTAGTATTAAACATTAGTATTTTCATGCGTACATCAATTTCTATAACTACCATAAAGTCTAATTCGGCTTAAAAAGCTTTACCTCAACTTAGGAACGATTTCCAACTTCATTTTCCCCACAATCTACTCTGGCAAACTTGTAGAGAATTCTGCCAGGAGCGTCGTGGTAGCCTCAAATCTTCGATCTGGTGTAAAACTAGCCCAAAATTAAAGAGAGAGAGAGAGTGAAAGAGTCAAAGAGGAGAGAGAGAGAGAGAGAGAGTGGAGAGGAAGCTTGCATATGAATAAAAATCAAATTTTTCATATTTATAGACAGCAGAATTTGTCGACGAACCCGACCTTTGTCGACGAGTCCTTCACAAATTTCGTCGACGAAATCTACTCCTCATCGATGAAATTCAGTCAGCTCAGAAACCCCTCTCGGCATTTTCTCATCGACGAAGCCCTGTGTTTATCGACGAAATCTTTAAAGCCTTCATCGACGAAACCCTATGTTCGTCGACGAAACTTGACAGCTTCCTTTTATTTTTTCCAGTTTCCATTCCCCTTTCTTTTATTATTTAAATTTCACTTTTATTCGGGTTGTCACATTCTCCTCTCCTTATAAAATTTTGCCATCGAAATTTACTATTCACATAGTTTATCATCCCTTAGGCAAAATGGTCTGCTTATTTTATTACTTACCTTCACTTGTGGTGGAGGAATACCGTCGTTACAACTCAAGTCTTGGGAAATTACACATGCCAAAATAAATTTCCCCAAACTCTAATACCTCGTACTACTAAACATTACATGTACTTGCAAAAGAAAATTACATATTTACTCACATTTCTATTTACTTTTAAACTTTCCAAAATAATTGTGGATACCTCTGTCTCATCTGCTCCTCAGACTCCTAAGAAGTCTCTTCTACCACATGATTCCTCCACAAAACTTTTACCTGAGGAATCTTCTTATTACGTAACTCCTGTACTTTCCTATTCAGAATCTGTACTGGTACCTCCTCATATACTAGTGAATCACTAAACTCCAGTTCATTATAGCTGATGATATGAGAAGGATCTGGGATGTATTTTCTTAATATAGATACGTGGAATACGTCGTGAAGTCTGGATAACGAAGGTGGTAAAGCTAACCTGTAGGCTACCGATCCCACTTTCTCTAAAATCTCAAACGAACCGATGAACCAAGGGCTAAGTTTACCCTTCCTTCTGAATCTCATAACTCCTTTCAATGGAGCTATCTTTAAAAATACGTGGTCACCCACATCAAACTCCAAATTCCTACAGCGATTATCAGCGTAACTTTTCTGTCAGCTCTGAGCTGCACTAATTCTTTCCCTGATAAGCCGAACCTTATCATATGCCTACTGTACTAGCTCTGGTCCCACAACTCACCGCTCACCCATCTCATCCTAATATAAAGGAGATCAACATCTCCTACCGTATAGTGCCTTAAACGGTGTCATGCCAATACTGGACTGGTAACTGTTATTATATGTGAAATCTACCAATGGCATGAACTGAGTCCAGCTACCCCCAAAGTCTAGTACACATGCACGGAGCATGTCTTCTAATACCTGTATCGTCCTCTTAGTCTATCCATCTGACTGAGGATGGAATGCCGTGCTGAACGATAACTGAGACCCCAGAGCCTCCTGCAAGCTCCTCCAAAATCGTGACGTGAATCGTGGGTCTCAAACTGACACAATAGATACAGGCACCTCATGAGAACGAACTATCTCCTGGACGAAAATCTCTGCCTGTCGACTGAGGGAATAGCTGATATTGATAGGGAGAAAATGGGCGGACTTAGTCAACCGGTCTACAATCACCCAAATGGCATTCTGGTCATGCGATGTTGACGGCAGCCTTGAAACGAAGTCCATGGAAATATGATCCCACTTCCACTTTGGGATAAATAACGGCTGCAACTGACCCGCTGACCTCTGGTGCTCAGCTTTTACCTGCTGGCATGTCAAGCACTGAGCTACATACTTGGCAATCTCCCTCTTCATTCCACTCCACCAGTAAAACTCTCGCAGATCCCTATACATTTTCGTATTATTGGGATGAACCGTATACAATGATCTGTGAGCCTCCTCTAAAATCGTCCTCCTAATGTTAGCATTAGCAGGAACACATAATCTAGAACGAAACAGCAAAGCTCCATCATTTGCAATATTGAATTCCTCCCCGTGACCACTCTGCACTCTGTCCATCACCTCTACTAACTCTGGATCTTCTTTCTTGGCAGCTTTAATCCTTTCTTGTAGAGTAGGCTGTACTACTAGGCTGGTGATACATACTGGAGTATTACTCTCTATCAACTCAATGCCAAGCCTCTCCAGATCCATCACAATCGGATGTTGGATCTCCATAGTTGTCAACGCTGATACTCCAGACTTCCTGCTCAGTGCATCAGCTACCACATTTGCCTTCCTTGGATGGTAATTGATAGTACAATCAAAATCTTTAATCAACTCTAACCACCTTCTCTGTCTGATATTCAATTCCTTTTGGGTGAAGAAATATTTCAAACTCTTGTGGTCAGAGAAAATCTCGCACTGCTCGCCGTACAGGTAATGCCTCCAAATTTTCAGTGCGTGTACTACTGCAGCCAACTCTAGATCGTGAGTAGTGTAGTTCTTTTTATATTCTTTCAATTGCCTGGATGCATAAGCCACTATCCTGCCATGCTGCATCAATACACAGCCAAGTCCCTTTAAGGACGCATCACTATAAATAGTGTACCCCTCACCCCCAGATGGGATGATCAATACTGGCGCAGTGACTAACCTCTGCTTCAGCTCCTGAAAAATCTGCTCACAGCTGTCACCCATTTCAAATCTAGCATTCTTCTTTATTGAATCGTGTCAGAGACCCTGATAAAGCTGAGAACCCCTCAACGAAACGACGATAATAGCCGGCTAACCCTAAGAAACTCTTAATCTCCTAAACATTTCTTTGTCTAGCCCAATTCACTACTGCCTCAATCTTATTGGGATCTGCAGAAATTCCGTCTCCTGAGATGACATGCCCCAAAAATATAACTTTCTCGAGCCAAAAGTCACATTTACTGAAAACTCTGGTTGGGGTCGTATTCCTCTACTGGCCTCCTTATGGTGCCTGGTGACCTCCTCGTGCAAGTCTAGGAGCAGAAGCAGCACCTGTCTCTGTCGGACACTTCCTCATCATATGTCCTGGCTCCTCGCACCTGAAGCAGACACCTTGCTCGGCACGACACTCCCTCAGGTGTCTCTTCCCACAAGATGGGCAAGCTGGAGGTGGCTGCACACCCTGGACACCGCGATGCCCGGTCTCTAATCTCCAGTCTCTATAATAGCCACCTCTCTTCCACGAACTACGTCCAACCCCCTACTAGGAACCAGAAGGTATGGACCTCTTATTTTGCCTCTACTCCTCAGCCTCCAATCGCTCACCAATCTCTGCTATAATCGCTCGGTCAACCAACTCGGCAAAGTCCTGCAACTTCAGTATTGATACCTGTTTGTATATTTCTCTCCTCAAGCCTCTTTCAAACTGTTTTACCTTTTTTGTCTCATCTGGAATAATGTACGGGGCGAAGCGAGATAGCTCAATAAATCTCACCGCATACTACTATACTGACAGTTGTCCCTGCTTTAGATTCAAGAACTCTGCGTTCTTAGCCTCCTAGGAAGAAGCTGGAAAATACCTGTTGAAGAATATCTCTCTAAATCGCTCCCATGTCATCTCTACAGGTATAGTCCTCTGTTGCTCTAACAGTTTCACTGCTGACCACCATCTCTCAGCCTCTCCAGACAGTCTGTAGGTGGCAAACAACACCTTCTGCTCTTCTGAACACTGCAGCACAGCAAATATTTTCTTTATCTCCTGTACCCAGTTTTCAGCAACTGCAGGATATGTCCCTCCCGAGAAAGCTGGAGGACTCATCTTAATAAACTTCTCAATTGAACTACCATGGCCTACTGCTGGACCACCCTGTTCCTTTGAACTCCTGGCAATTTCTACCATAACTTGTTGTGCTACGCTACGTAAAACGGCATCTGAATCACTGCCCGCAGCGCTTGAGGGTCCAGCACCCTCACTCCCACTGGTATAGGCATTATTGCCACCAAGGTTCATCTTGAAAAACAGGTAACTTAGTTCAAAACCTCCTTCTCTACACACATCACTCAACTCATATAGTATATCCTCCTATATAATTCATCTCTCCTAATCTTAATTCAAGGTTCAATCCTGCAACCTAGATACCCAACTCGACGATAGTTTACAATGAATTTCCTAAAGTCGTCACCCCAGGAAAATCACACAAACCACCACGAAAGTCATGCATTTAGACTACACAACTAGATCTTAAATCCCTTTATCCTATACTCTGGTATTATTACTGCTGCACTCTAGAGTCTACAAAACCTAGTATCCTAGGCTCTAATACCAAATGTAACGACCCTCAATAAAATATAACATAATAAATCAAATGGTCAACCCGAACCCGTGGGTAGCAGGGACACCTGTCAAACACAGTGGAAAACCTAGCAGCAGTAAACATAAAATTTCAAACGTCCAATCATAAAGCATAACACCAGAGCTTTCTATCAAAATTATAAACTGTACTTCTATATATTCTCATATACATAAAAATATCTCTAGGGTCACATACAAAATAACTCTGACCCTATCACAAAATCTTACCCTTCTCACAAGGTAATTTCACTAGCTCAATGGCGGCCTTGACCCGCTGGTCTCTCAGGGGCTCCTGAAAAATTAATTAAGTTTGGGGGTGAGACACTTCTCAGTAAGGAAAAATAAACTAAATACAGTTGTGTGGCAACATGAACATTTAAAGTACTTATACATATACAATACATTTCATAACTCTGGAAATAATCATAATATCATACTGGATAATCATGTACTCTCATATTTGTTAATAAATAGGCATTTGTTATAATTGTAATAGTACTGAAAGTATGCCGAGGATGAATAGCTAGCTGGTGTCATGTATTACCCCCCATGATGGGTTGTGCAGCTCGAAGGCGGGACCCGACAATGGCTGGCCGACCACTGCCGAATCAAATATGTCTATAAGTATGATGGACCCGCCACACTCTGGTCCGGACTGCCAGGTGGACGTCCACACTCTACTAAAAGCCACATCAACTATCCATCTCCCATCCCCTCGTGAGATGGTTAGTACTAATTTGACGTAGATAGTTGATCTACAAATATAGCTACGGTACGGAGCCTTGAACAGAACTAAACTAACATCCTGGTTGTAATAACATATAATACATTAACATACATAACATCATCATGGCCTCGTGCCGAAAACATAGATACGGCCTCGTGCTGAAATCATAAATACATGGCCTCACGCCAAAATCGTAAATGTGGCCTCATGCCGATAATATAAATACATGGCCTCGCGCCAATAACATGAATACGGCCTCGTGCCGATAATATAGATACGGCGTCGTGCCGATAATATAAATACATGACCTCATGCCAATAACATTAATTCGGCCTCATGCCGATAATATAGATACAGTCTCGTGCCGATACGTTTCTGGTATTTACATTCTAAACATAACTCATTTATCATATATTCATCAAACTCAGAATAGCATAACTCGTCTTTTCAAAATACCTAAGAATATACTTTGCTCGTAAAACATTCATATCATGATTCACTTCTCATAAAAATAATGTTTAAGGCACACATATTCCGTTTAAAGTCATGTTTCATATTCCGAAATCATCATTTCTGGCATCTCATACATACATATACATTTTAATCATAATAGCAGTATTTTCCAAACATACATTTCATATGTGATAAACAAATATAGCATAGATTTTTTTGAAAATAAATGTGCTCATAATTAATCTTAACTTGCATGGAAAATAATTGCGTTAGCTTATTCCCTTACCCGACTACTGAGAAAGCCCCCAAAATATCCTAGGCTAACCCCCGTATGATTTCCTGATCAATACCCTGAAACTCAAAATTCCCAGTATTAAACATCAGTATTTTCATGCGTACATCAATTTTTATAACTACCACAAAGTCTAATTTGACTTAAAAAACCTAAGCTCAACTTAGGGATGATTTCCAATTTCGTTTTCCCCACGATCCGCTCCGGCACTCGTAGAGAACTCCACTAGGAGCGTCGTGGTAGCCTTAAATCTTCGATCCGACGTAAAACTAGCCCAAAATCAAAGAGAGAGAGTGAGAGAGCCGAAGAGGAGAGAGAGAGAGAGAGAGAGAGAGAGTGGAGAGGAAGCTTGCATATGAATAAAAATTGGATTTTTCATATTTATAGATAGTAGAATTTGTCGACGAGCCCGACCTTTTTCGATGAGTCCTTCACAATTTTCGTCAACAAAATCTACTCCTTGTCGACAAAATTCAGTTAGCTCAGAAACCCCTCTCAGTATTTTCTCATCGACGAAGCCCTGTGTTCATCGACGAAATCTTTAAAGCCTTCGTCGACAAAACCCTGTGTTCGTCGAAGAAGCTTGGCAGCTTCCTTCTATTTTTTCCAGTTTCCATTCCCCTTTCTTTTATTATTTAAATTTCACTTTTATTCAGGTTGTCACAACTTGGGTTGGTGAAAAGTGTTTTGACACGGGTTCGGGTGACCGAGGAGGATACATTTAAATTGGTTTGGTCTGCCGAACAAGAAGTCAACAATTTGACTTTGTTCGAGGTTTAGTTGCCCGAGGCTCTTTAAACGCCATAGGTTCAGTCGGCCAAGCTCTCTCAAGATTTTCAATTTAAGGTCCAATTTTGCCTTATTTAATTCCCCATATATGATAAGTGATGTTGGAGACTATATGCACTAAGTGTAGGTACCTAAGGTCCGACGAGGGTCTGTTTGAGCATACCTACCTATCATGCATGATGCAAATTATTAGAAGCCATAGGAGTATACAGTCCATAATAATATTACATCCCAAAATGAATAAAATGAAACATAATTACAAATTAAATAAAAAACTTCTTCATTCATCGACACGAACATTACACGTCATCATGATATGTCTTTTAGTTCGAGGATGCGCGTAAGGTGAACTTGCATGCAAGCCTTAGTACAACCATTTATACCAAGAGTATTTGTCATGATTAAAACTGGGCGTGACCTATCAGGTCAACAGTGTCTCCCTTTTTTATGATGACAAATACTTTAGGCAAAAGTGGTACAGCTAAGAAAGGCTCCCCTTGACTTTATACATAAAGACAATGTTGACTCAACGAGTCCAATCCTGTTTTGATAATGACAAATCACTTGGTATTTGATCTGTGCATCGAGTTTGTGAACAGGAACTATATTAAGCATACACAGAAAGATAATGAGTCATGAAATCCTTCAAGTAAAGTTTACACATCTTGACAAGTACCATGGAACTCAAAGAGTACAAGAATTAAGATACAAGCAGCAAAGTTCAAGAATCTCTTAGGAATGGGTATTTAGAGCTTATGTATTTACATTGTCATATGATTTATTTTGAAGCTCAAATATAACTTAGAGTGATTTTAGGTTTCATGCATTTCAAGTATATCATTAGGGAACCTGTATGAACTTAGAAATGTTTTCAAATCATTGAAAAATATGTTTTACAAAAGACCCAAGAAGAGAATCAAAGCAGATTTGTAATTTAGAAAAGAAAATTTGAGAAAAAGGGGAATTCGATCACTTGAACTTTACTTTAGTAGCCTGAAGAATAAGTTCGGTAGCCTGAATATTACGTGTAGTCGCCTGAAGAATTAAATGGGAAAGACAGAACCTGGCAGAGGTACTTCGGTCGCCTGATCCTAGGACCTCAAGCGCCTAAAGTTGTCACTTTAGGAGCTTGAACCCCAGTTCGGTTGCCTGAACTTGCAGAGCCTAAAAAATCAGATTTTTATTAAAAAAAAGCGAACTATCTGATTAATCCAACGTCTGAGATCAATCCTAAGGGTCATACACTATATATATTAAATGTATAAACCTTAGAACGAAAAGAGACACACAAGAAAGAAAAGAACACACCTTGTTGAGAGAACGTTGAAAATTTACTCTTAGTGCTATACGATTGCTTACTTCTCAATCTCTAATTTTCAAGCTTGAGCAAATCAACTCAGAGTCACAAAGGGAACTTGCTTACTTTACTGTACTTCAATCTAGTATTGAGGTTTGATCTTTCAAGTTTATATTCTTAAGAAATTCTCATCTTATTGCTTGTTCTTGACTAAGTATTGAAAAATTTTGATCTTGAGTGTATCAATTCATATAAAATATATTTTTGAGAAGATCATTACTTAAGAAAACTTATTTAACTTGGTTGATTGATTTTTGATTCAAGTGGGTATTCTTCAAAGGATTTATATTTTGATATATTAAAGATTGATTAAATATCCTTGGTACTTATAACTATATTTCTAAATTGAGGGATATTTTCTGAAAATTAATATTCTTAGTTTGTGATAGAATACATGGAATAAAGATTTGTGATTTTGATTAAGCTTGTATTCAACACAAATATTTTGTTAACGAGGTCACTTCAAACATACTTTTGCATCTTTACAAAAGTGAACCAAGAACCCTAGTTAACTCCGAGGCATTTCAAATATATTTTAACTTGGGAGTTTTGATTGAATCGGGATTTTTGTGTTGATGCATAATCATTCATAAAACGATTGTATCGTTTTCATACATTCACAAGTTTCAAGTTATATCATATGTTAATGTGTTAAGAATTTGAATTGTCCTCACAAGCTTTTGTTAGAAGTATTGTTTTGAGTGTTATTTTACAAATTCTATTGTATACACGGTTCAGTGTGTGAACCAGTGTGTGAGGAGAGAGCTGTATCTCTTGTAAGCAGTGGAGTAAGAGGAAGTTATACCTCTTGTAAGCAGCGGATTGTACGGGAAGCTCCGTCCCACTTTAATGAGCAGAGTTTTTAGTGAATCATTGAGTGGTTGCTCAAGGCGAGGACGTGGGCCGGGTTGGCTGAACCTCATAAAATCACTTTTGTCTTCACTCTTCCTTTTACTTTTTATTTTCCGCATTATATTTAAAATCAAGTATATTGCATACATAGATAGGATTGCCACACTCACACGTAATTGAACAATTAGAAGTAGTTGGTAAACTTATAAGAAGTGTGCAAAAGAAAATTAAGTGGCTTAAATTTTTTATATCCAATTCATCCCCCCTCTTGAGATTACACCTTAATCAATAGACAATTAAAACTCAATTTAAATGATTTATCAATGGGTAATTAAATTTGAATTTAGCAATGTACAATGCACCTAGCTTTGCCATTGTGCCGAGTTTTCCCTCTTCTCCCCCTTTTGTCAATAGCAAAAAGGGCTAACTAATGTAGCATAAAGGCAAAGGACTTCATTTAGACACAAAAAGTATATTGGGAGGACTTTTTTAAAAAAAAATTGGCGACATGCCATTTGAAAATAGACCATTCCCAAGATAACTTCGTACCTAAGTGACCTGTTTTGAGTTTCAACAAACAATATATAGCACATTTCAACCAATCAACTCAAAGAGTACACAAATCAAAGACTAATATTATCATGTAGCACAAAGGACTTAGCAGTTTAAATTTCCTATTCTCCCTCAGTTGACGATTATGCAAGGATGAAAATTAATTTTTCATTTGTCTTTCACTCATCCTTTCAAAAAGATTATAAAATTTAATCTATCGTAATCATTTTTTATTTTTACTTGCTTGCAAAACTATGCATTCCCAAAAGGTATAAAACAAGAGAAGATATGTGGGGCTGATATCAATTTTTATAACTACATGGTAGAAAAATCTGACACAAATTGTTAGAAACCATTAGTTATAAGAAAAATGATACCACTTATTATCCTATTATGATAATGGTTAAAGTGAAGTGCCTCCCCCTAAGAATATGCATTTTCTTTAAAATTATCTTGAGCAAAATGCAAGTATTATTTTGAAGCACAACTCAAGTTTTAAGATATTTAGCACTTAGAAAAAATATAGAATATGGGCGATGATTTTGAAAAATTTCGGTAGTATTTTGTTTGAAAATATGACATATCCCATGAAAACTTGCCAACTTCAAAGCATTCAAATATATATCCACAAGCAGCTCCAGAAGATTTAAGTTTTAAATGAGCTAAGTACATATAATTTACAATCCAAAACCAAATTTTCATGCACATATATATTCAATTTTGGAAAATATTTCAACATTTTTGGGAAAATGTCTACGAAAAAATTCAGCAACATGTCGTTTGTAAACAGGACATTTCCCAAATTAATCTGCATAAAAGGATTCTCAAACAAGCAATATATCAAGAGTTTTGAGCATGCGAGAACCTAATTCTACTAGAAGGCAATTCTTAATCACTGCATCCGCCATGTAGGAGGCTTTCATCACAAGCATGCATTTCAGTAGAATAATCAAGTAAGTATACAAAGCATGCAAGCCAATCATCATTAGAAGTGTATATATATAAGCGTGATCAAAATGGCAATCACCACAACAGAGTATCAATATCAGTCTATGTGCATGTAGATAACTCATAAAATGGATAAAGCACAGATAGAGTGTGGAGTGGCTAATCCTTACGACTCATCTCTAAGTCTCCCCATCATCGTGATCGTCGTCTTCATCACCACTCAGCTCCATTTTATCTTCCCTAATATCCTCATCATTCATCTCTCTCAAGTGCCCATCAAGGTTATGAAAGTTCGCCCGCACATCGGACTGGAACTTAGAGAACTTGCCATAGAGAGCATCAAATCTAGCGTGGGAGGAGGACGCCTGCTCTGTCATGGAGGTCTTAAACTCCTAAAATGATGCAGTGAGATTGGTGATGACTGCCATGATCTCGGTGTTAGACAGTAGATGGGGCAACTCTTGTGGGATCTCTTGAGCTCCTGGACCTCTCTCAGGAAGAGTGGGCAACCACATGTTGCCAACGCGCTCGTACCCCATTAGCTTCAAGGCAATAGAGTTCCTAACTTTCTTGATGGTTGCAAATGTAGTCCTAGCAACCCTTTCCCTAACAAACAGTCTAGACAGAATACCACTGTAGGGCAGTATGATCCTCTTTACCGTAGTCTTAACAAACATCCATTGGAGTTTCAATCTAGGGAGATCTAATTTCTTTCTCATGAATAGGCACCATATCACGAAGCAATCCAAATAAGACGCGTGATCCCTAGATCCCGACTTTGGCAGTATATTGTACGAAATCAGGTGTACCACCTTTGCCTCCAAAGTCAAAGATTTGTAGCTAGGTGTGTGTGTTAAGTCAGTTATAGGATGCGACATAACAAGGTTCACAAAAGTGCTCACTGTAAAGTCCTACTCATTAATCCAGGTGGAGGACGAATCAGGACAAACAAAGTTACCACGTTGGATGTCAAACGCCTCAGCCACGTATGCATCGTCAAAGCATATGTCAGTTTTGAGTACCCAAGAATAATAACCATGGCCTTCCTACCCAAGGTTGTTGTAGAACAGTCAGATGAGCAGAGGATACATACCCCTAGGCTAGAAAGTAATGAACTCGTACCAACCCTGGTACCTGAACATGTCCAACACATTGTTGAAGTGAGTTTGCATAAATTCAATGTCCAAGATCTTACTGAGGATGGGATCCTTGAGGTGTAAAACTTTATCATACTTGATTCGTCTCTCAGGTGTAGGAACCACTGCTCAAGCAGAATGCTTGTTACAACGTGTCTATGGTCTCTTGACATGGTGAGAGGAAGTTTTCCTAAAAAGCACTAGGCTAGAAATGAAAAATGGAGTGGTTGGAAGTGAGGAAGTGTAGGAAAACTCTCAAGAGTGGATGAAAAAAAAAAAAAAAACAATAGTTAGCATGGATTTTCTTATATAGTAGTGCGGTTCGAGCGCTTGAGCATGGGTTCAGTCGCCCAAACTGCAATAATTGTAGAGCCCATGGAGGCTGCTCGGTTGACCAAACAATGGTTTGGTTGGCTAAAGTTTAAGCACATTTTTTACAAAATAGAAGCTCGGCAGCCCGAACTCAAAATGAACTTTAGAGTTCGATAGCCTGAAATGCACATTCGGTTACCCGAAAATAAATTTGGTTACCCGAACCTGGTTCGACAGCCTGAATGGATTTGAACTATAAAGTTCAGTAGCCCGAGTGATGGTCAATGCCTTGGTCAGACTAACAAGTTTGGTCGCTCGAAGTGCCAAAGCACAAATGGGTTCAGTAGCCCGAACTTGGTTTACATTTTTCCTTTGACCAATGCCCACATGGAAAGACCCCTATGATTTAAATATAAAATCTAGGGTTTTATGGAGTCTTCCTAACCTACTTTATGGATGCAAGGGAACACCTAAGGATCAATAAGAGATGGGATCGAATTTCAGTCTTCAAACTTGTTTTATTTTAACACCTTTTCTTTTAAACTCACAATCAATTTTGGTATGCCCCCTCTTTTTACATAGTGCACAATACATATGGATGTATGGACCGGAAGAGGTATTGGCATAATCTTTGGACTCCCTAACAAAGTACCCCATGTATAGGTTTTTCTTCTTCCTATTTCTAATTCTGTTTTAACCTATACCTTCCTTATCTAAGGCCATTTTCTGTGATACTAACAACTTATCAAAGTTGTCCTTGCCACTAATGAAAGTGTAAATGATCTTAGACTGGTTCACAAGTTTCTTTTCTAACTCTTTTATTTTCAAATTTTTAATACTCTTGCAAACATCTTGAAGTTTAATGAATTCCTTAGTCATATTGTTTGCTTTTTGTTCAAATTCTACAATCAAATGGTCTTTATTATTGTCATTTGAAATTTTAGATTTCAAGATAGTCGATTTTTTTTCTAATGATTCATTCTTGCTTAACAGTCTTTTAATTTTTAGGTCATTTTCTCTTTCAACAAGAACTTTAGATTCACATTCTTTCATGCATGCTTCATACTTGTTTTCCAAAACAGAATATTTCTTATTACATTTAACAAGTAACTTATGAGTCCTAACATATTCAATCTGCAATTCTTCATAAGTTGGAATGCTTTGATCATCAGTACTATCATATGATTCACAACTAGACACATCATTCAAATCAACACATGAATCTTTTTTAGATTTATCTTCTAAAACAAAAGGAATAGAGATAACCTCATTATCAGTTAAAGCAACAAATTAAAGCACTGGTTACCTTCTTCAAGATCAATAGAGCTTGAGTCATATGGAGAGATCACCTTGTTTTACATGGGTGCTCCATATATCCTCTCAAGTTCGTCCCAGATCTCCTTAATATTGCTACACGCCATAACCTCACATAAAATATTAGAATCTAAAGTATGTAGTAAGGTATTCATGGCATCATAATTTACCTGCACTAAGTTCCTATTGTGATCATTCAATCATACTCAGATTTAGGAACACTAGTACAACCAATGGATTTAACAGGCACACTATCACCCTGATCAATGACATTCCAAAATTTCAAATTTAAAGTTTTCACAAACACAGTCATTCTGAATTTCTATACAGCATAGTTATCACCACAGAATATTGGTGGGTGTGTGATCAATCTTCCCTCACATGAAAGGGGTGCACTAACACAAGCCATCATGATCTTTTACTAAATGATGCTTAAGTTTAAGTTACGAGGTTCTGATACCAAATGTTAGCTTTAGTGTAACCCAAAGAGGGGGAGTGAATTGGGCATTTAAAAAATTATCGCCTAGGTAAACCGAATTTATAACAGTAGTACACAACTTAGGGTTAGTCTATGCAATTAGTAAATAGACATACACGTGCAGTAAAGTGCGAAAAAGTAAACAATACACACAATATGTTATCGAGCTCTGACCAAATTGTCTACGTCCCCGCCTTAACTACACCAATACAAAGATTCCACTACAGCTCACTTAAACAGGTGGAGCGGCACCTAATCAACACGCCTTACCAGGGTGGTGCACCTAGCTTTCCTAACCGGGTGTAAGCCAATTTAAGACGATTCCACAGGGCTAGTTTCTCTCTTCAGACTCACACCTAGAATACAACAAATGATACGAAATTTTTGTACATCTAAATATGCTTCTTCACAAGCAGATATATACACCAGTATAGTTCAAGCAATAATGCAAGCACATATGATATATACATATGCTCAGTGCTCTAATGTGTGCTAAACACTCTGTCAAGTATAGATAATCAATCAATGATCAAGAGTGCAAATCTAAACAAGATTTGAAACACAATATTTGAATATCTCAATATCAGATCAAGGTTTCAAATATGCTAGCAAGTTGATTCAAACAAACTTAGCAAGATGTTCTCAATATACTAAGCACAAGGAGTGTTTAAATGCAAGCTTTGAAAATAATTTTTGCATACAAAAATATAGGCATATGTGTCTTACAATGACAATGCAAGAACCACAACCTTCTAAATCTTTCACACAAGATTTTTCAAATGAAATTTGTGGAATAACTTAATGCTATACTCTCAAATAAAATCAATCAGACAATATAGCTAATGAGAGTACCAGCTAGGAAGATTAAGTACAATCATTTTAGAAATACTCATAACGCTTAATAGATCAAGGAAAATGAAGTTCTGGAGTGTTTGGGAGTAGTATAGGCTAAAAAGAGTTTTTTGAATTTGAGAGAATTTTGGCCTTAATTAAATTGCTAATCATTTTTCTAATTATTACAAATGAACATGTATATATAGGCAAGGGGTAATTTTTGACCGTTAGGGACTCAATGGGGATAGTTAGAAAAGTTTAAAACAAGTTTAGAAAAATTAACCCAGTTTATCCCTTTTAATTTTAAGTAAAAATTAATTTAATCTGCAAGTTTTGGGTGCCCGGTCAGAGGTTCGGGTGCCTGAACAGACTCAGTCAGAAAATCAATTTTTAAAGGTTTGGGTGCCTGAAGTGAGGGTCGGTTGGCTGAACAAAAGGCAAAAACTTTTTGTTCGCGATTCAAGTGCCTGAAGTTGAGTTCGGTTAACCGAACTAGCAAGTTCAGTCGCTCAAGGTCTTTTTGAACGCGAAGGTTCTGGCACCTGGGTTGGTGAAAAGTGTTCCACACGGGTTCAGGTGACCGAGGAGGATACATTCAAATTAGTTCGATCTGCCAAATAAGAAGTCAACAATTTGACTTTTTCCAGGGTTTGGTCACCCGAGGCATTTTAAATGCCACAAGTTCAGTCACCTAAGCTCTCACAAGATTTTCAATTTAAGGTCCAATTTTTCCTTATTTAATTCCCCAGATATAATAAAGTGATGTTAGGGACTCTATGCACTAAGTGTATGTACCTTTTGTTTGAGCATACTTACCTATCATGCACGATGCAAATTATTACAAGTCATAGGGGTGTACAATCCATAATAATATTACATCCCAGAATGCAGAAAATGAAAAATAATTACAAATACAATACAAAACTTCTTCATTTATCGGCATGAATACCACACGCCATCATGATATGTCTTTCAGTTTGAGGACGCGTGCAAGGTGAACCTACATGCAAGCCTTAGTATAACCACAGTACTAAGTGTATTTGTCATGATCAAAATTGGGTGTGACCTATCATGTCAACAATATGTTAATCAAGAAACATATCATATTCATTACCTCTGCCCATATGTTCTTTGCAAGTTTTGCATTTAACCTGAGATACTAAACTCTTTATAGTTATTATTCTGTTCATCCTTTCCACCACATCATTCTGTTGTGGTATCTTGCGTACTGCGAAGTGTCTTCTAATGTGATGCTGCTCACACAACTTTGTGAACTTTGAATCTGTAACTGATCATTGTCAGATCTGAGGCATTTGATCTTCCTCTTGGTCTAGTTTTCCACTTCATCTTTCCACAACTTGAACTTGGAAAATGTCTATGACTTGTACCACATGATGAACACTAAGACCTTTCTTAAGTAATCATCAATAAAACTCACGAAATACATATGTCCTCCCAATGATGTTACCCTTACTTGCTCTAAAATATCTAAATGAATATAGACAAGAATTCCCTCCATCTTGTGTGTGTCTGTCATGAATTACACCTTATTTTGTTTCCTAAGAACACAATACCTGAAAAAATTCACTTGACATGTTTTGACACCCTTCAAAAGATTTCTTTTATGAAGCTCCATCATCCCACACGCATCCATATGCCCTAACTACATATGCCACAAAATAGTACTATTTGACTCAGATTCTGCAGCTGTAGCTCCACCTAAAACTGTGCTACCTACCAGTGTATAGATATTTTCTGTTAATTTATGTCCCTTTATCAAGGTTAAGACACCTTTACTTACCTTCATTACTCCACTTGCAGACATGTAATTAAACCCATTACAATCTAAATTGTCTAATGAAATCAGATTCTTCCTTAAATCTGGTGTATACCTAACATCACATAAAGTTCTAACAACACCATCAAACATTTTAATTCTAATATTCCCTATTCCAACAATTTTGCATGGTGCATCGTTACCCATTAGAATAGAACTAGAATTTACTAACCTGTAGGTGTCAAACCAATCTTTATTGGGTGTCATGTGATAAGAGCACGCTGAATCCAAAATCCAAGAATCTGTGAGATGATATATATGAACCAGATGAAACAGAAAGCATATCCTTGTCACTATACTCTAAGTCTCCTTATTCCACTACGTTCGTAGATTTTGATGAACTCTCTTTATTTTTCTCCATTCCTTTTCTTTTTCTCTAGATAACCTAGTTTTATGTGCCCTTTTAACTGCACTTAAAATACTGTTTGTCCTTCCTCTTCCTAGAATCGGACCGAGATTTATTGCTAATTTATTCACTACGGAACTTGCTTCTCCCATATTCCTGATTACCCTTCACCACAAGCCTTTCACCATGTAGATTCTTATTGATGACTTTCTTCCTCTTATGAAAACCTAAAAAAGCACTTA
Organism: Malania oleifera; assembly: GCF_029873635.1. Lineage (NCBI taxonomy): Eukaryota > Viridiplantae > Streptophyta > Magnoliopsida > Santalales > Ximeniaceae > Malania > Malania oleifera. The sequence continues at coordinate 5,265 of NW_026651811.1, read as the reverse complement.
TGATCTCCTCCAATTCGAAAGTTTCCTTTCCTCATATCAAAATTGAAACCAAATTTTCCTGCATAGGAGATGCAGGTAGGGAATTCAACAACATCAATGCCTTGTATTTGTCTTCAAACTTCACATCAACTCGCTTCAAATCATTGATAATTTAATTAAACACGTTGATATGTTGGTTTAGATCCGAACCCTCTAACATCTTAAGCCCATACAAGTTCTGCTTAAAATAAAGTTTGTTTGTCAATTGGAAATATATCGAATTTCCAATTCCTTCCAATTGATGTAGTCCATGCCTTCCATATAATGCCTTCACCATTCCTTGCTGCACTAACAAATGTCAAACTTGACAATGTCAAACTTTGTAGAAGAAAACCCAGTCATTGTAACCAATAGCTTTGATACCAATTGTTGTGCAATGAAACATGTGGAAATGATCGTGCAGTGCAACAATCACGATAAACTATACGTAAATACTCAAAGATTAATGAAACCAACAAAGACACAAGAATTTAACGTGGTTCTCCAAAATGCCTATGCCCATAGGAGCAAGTGGTGACTGAAATTCACCAGCTCTAAAAAAACAGGTTTACAACATTGTATTTATGCTAACCCTACACGTGTAAAGGGATTAAAAAACTCTCCAAATATCCCTGTATCAATCTATAAATGATTTGGCTCCATATCGCCAACCTATTGATATTCCTAGTTCAAATTTCAAAAATAGCGTTGTACAAAACCATTGATGGTTTCATCACAAAACGTCAATGGTTTCATCAAACCATCGACGGTTTTCTTCCTAATTAGCATCTACCTGAAATCATCAATGTAATCGTTAATGGACTATGCAAAGTCGTTGACAGACTATGCAAAACCATCGACAATTTTCTTCCTCATTTGGCTTCGGTTTGAAACCGTTAATGTAACCTTCAAACCGTAGACTATATTTCCTTAGACCAACTTCCTATTTTTCCTCAGTCTACTTTCTTTGTACATGTGTATCACTCAATATGAGTCATATACTTCAACAAAATATAAAAATTTATAAATAAAATTTTTATTTTAGTCATTAATATTTAGTTTTTCTTAATCTTTAGTCATATTAAAAGAATATTTTTATTTTGGGTAGGATAGAAAAAAATATAAAAGTAATAAGTTTTCTTCTTATTTTGCTTTAAAGGAAAAATATTTGATCGAATCCTACAAAATATTCCCTCTTTATGTTGGCACTATGCATAATGTATTAGTGTAGGACAGATAGTAGTGAGCGCCTCTTCTTAAATGTTAGCTCTCTTGTACCTAGTATAGGAAAAACTTAATTAGAAAAATATGCACTCTTCCCAAAAGACCTATTAAGTGTAAGAAAAATAAGTCCAAAGAAATTAAGTTGCCTTTAACTTATGTGTTGTCAATTCTTAGAAAAAAAATTTAATGAAAATTTAATAAAAATGACTAAGAAATACAATAATTTAAGAAAAAGTTACTCATGTAAAAGTTTGTGTTGTTCTATCTAACATTGAATAAGATAATAGATTCTTTTCTTTTGCCATTATATGTTATTTGTTTTATTATGCTAGTTCATATTCTTTTCTAGGCTATTAAGTCTTTATAAAGATACATTTCTATTCCTCAAAGTACATCTTGTAATCTAAGGTAATGTTTGGGAGCATAAATTTTGGGATTTAAATTTACATTGAATAGATTTGGTGGTTTGAAATTCAATACAAATTTGTATTTAATTTTATTCAAATATGCACAAATATAAATTAATGACTTAGATTCTATGCTCCCAAATAGAGAGTTAATATAATCATAGTTTGAGTGAAGATTACCTTTTTTTTTTTCCATTTGGTTTTTTCCCTTCACATCTATTTTGATTAACAATTTTATTTGGAAAAAAATAAAAATAAAATAAAAAATAAATCTATTTTATTCTATATTTTCTCTCTACCTCAAATATAAAAACATTAATTTATTATAATTTGAAAAAAAAATTTAAAATTAAATATTACTCATTTGTAAAATTAAAATGTTTTATTATTGATTTGTTATATATTTTATTTTCTTTCACAGTTTTTCATAAGTACCAAGTATGAGAAGTTATATTTTTTTGTCATATTTTCCAAATTCTAAGTGAAGTCTAACCCAATAAGAAGTAAATCCCATTTCTTCATGGCTTTAACTTCTTATACCTTTTTATTTATCCAATTGACCAAATGTAAAACCTAAAGAGCAAAAAACCAGGCTGTGAGATCTACATGTAATTTTTCCACAATGTAGAATGATTTATTTCAGAAGGTAAAACAAGAAGGCACAAATTAAAGAATAATACTTGGTATTTAAAGGAAGAAGGAAGATTGGGCAAATGTTATCCTGTTGGCATTAGTTAAGTGTGAAGAATTTAAGGACATTATTCATAAAAATAAAAATAAGGAGAAAAAATGTTTATTCTTATTAATATCTCTCCTGTTATTTATAAGTTTTTATATAAGATGTATTTTTTTCCTTCTATTTATTTTTTTTAGATTTGTTGAGTAGTTAGTAGAATTTTTTCTTTTTTTATTTTTTTTGATTAGAATTGTTTGTTAGAGATTATTTTATTTTTTTATTTATATATTATTAGTATATATATTATTTATTTTTAGTGAGTTTGAGAGTGTTTTTTCTATATATTATAATTGCATTATATTATTTATATGATTTGTTTATTGTTTTTTTTTATATTTTTTTTTTTTAAGTTTTTTTGTTTTTTTTTTTTATATTTTTTTGTTTTTTTTTTTTATTTTTTATTATTTTTTGTATTCTTTTTTTTCTCTCTCTCTCTCTTCCTTCTTCTTTTTTTCTTTTTTTTTTTTTTTTTTTTATTTTTTTTTTTTTTTTTCTTTTTTTTTTTTTTTTTTTTTTTTTTTTTTTTTTTTTTTTTTTTTTTTTTTTTTTTTTTTTTTTTTTTTTTTTTTTTTTTTTTTTTTTTTTTTTTTTTTTTTTTTTTTTTTTTTTTTTTTTTTTTTTTTTTTTTTTTTTTTTTTTTTTTTTTTTTTTTTTTTTTTTTTTTTTTTTTTTTTTTTTTGTTTTTTTTTCTTTTTTCTTTTTTTTTTTTTTTTTTTTATTTTTCTTTTTGTTTTTTTTGTTTTTTTTTTTTTTTTTTTTTTTTTTTTTTTTTTTTTTTTTTTTTTTTTTTTTTTTTTTTTTTTTTTTTTTTTTTTTTTTTTTTTTTTTTTTTTTTTTTTTTTTTTTTTTTTTTTTTTTTTTTTTTTTTTTTTTTTTTTTTTTTTTTTTTTTTTTTTTTTTTTTTTTTTTTTTTTTTTTTTGTGTTTTGGGTACAATTTTTCAAATTTAAACTTAAATTTGTATGAATTTAGAAAAAAAAATATTTAGTCTGAATTTTACATTACAAGTTGTTTAAATTGACACCCCAAAATTAAATCCAAGACTTGTGTTTAAACAATAGGCAAGTGAAGAGATTCTGTATTATCTGTAGGGACATACTCATGGGTACTCCAAGCAACAATGCAGTGGGATTTTATTGTCGGCCTACTGTCAGAGGCTATCGGGCTAAGTCCAAACCACCTGAAAGACATGGGTGTGCTGAGGATTGTCTTGTCGTGTCATTATTATCCGCATTGTCTCAACCGGAATAACACTGGCACAAGCAAGCACGCGACGGTAAATTCATCACGGTGCTTCTGCAAGACCAGATAGGAGGCCTGCAAGTTCTACATAAGGATCAAGGGTTGATGTTCCACCTATGCCTGGAGCTTGGGTATTAACATGGAGATCTTCTACAGGCAAGTCTTTGCGTGACAATATAATTTTTTTTTTGATAAAATAAAAGGGAGGGCATAAAAAAGGACCTCAAATGTTTTGAGTCCATTAGAGGCCGATGGTCTCATCTGTCCCACACACGTTTTCACCTCTTAGGTCCGAAACTCTGAACTCTGAACTATGAACTGACTTTTATTGGGAGGAAAGAACGTGACCACAGTGAAGGGGCCCAAAGATAAAAAAAAATGTTTTAATTGTTTCACATCCAATAAAATTATTAGGTTGTTGACTATTGTGTTTTCATTTTGGGCAAAATTTTCAGCTCATATCAAACGACAGGTTCAAAAGTGTGGAGCATAGGTATTGGTAAACCGCAGAGGCCAAGAGTATCAGTCGCTGGCTCTTTAGGATTGTTGTCAGAGAGAATAATCCGTACAGGGAAACAACAGTGAGGCGAGTACAGCGCTCAATTCATTGCAAAAGGGCTTGATGGGACTCTGCCTTGCCTGCCATTGCAGGCTCTAAACTTGGACATGTTTTGAGAATACTTATATGGTTTGCAATATCCGTGAATGTATAGGGGGGGGGGGGAATGTTGCGTCTCAAACCGTACTGAGTAGCCAAACAGGCTCCATGACTGGGGATAGTACAACCACCTTGGCTGAAGTAGTGCTTGAAAAAACTATTTGTTATATATTAAGTTTGTGAGAAGTGTGAATGCCTTGTTATATTACTTGTGGCATATGAAAGTAAAATATGAGATAAAAAAGAAATTGTTTGTGAAAAAATGAAGAGAATAATGCAACCACTTTTGATAGCGCAGATTTTTTTTTCGATAAAGAGGGCAGCACATCCTATTTTATTGGAAAACCCTTCACTTATGGTGGCGGAATGCCGTGATTCCAACGACTTAATCAGTTTATTCAAAATTGTTTTAAAATTAGAGAAAAAATAGGAAAGTGATATTTTTTTATATGGGAAAGGGTATATTGCTTTAATATCTCTCAGTTTGGTGCGCCCCTGAAAATATGTAATGCAACTTGCGTGATAAATTTTTGAAATTGTTCAGGACCCAAGCTTTGGTGAAGATATCAGTAAGCTGATGTGAGTTAGAATGTGCTTAGTGAAAAGAGGTCAACTCGTAACTTCTCACGACAATGTGACAAGCGATTTCTGTATGTTGTGTACGTTCGTGGAAAACTGGATTCTGAGTAATATGAAGAGCGCTTGGTTGTCACACTATAAGAGATAAGTTGAGAGAGAGATCATACTAAGAACAGAGGTGCCTCAGCGGAGAAAGAGGGTCTCAGGAATGGCCAGTGAGGAGAGAAGCTGCTCGTGAGGCAGCTGCTCGTGAGGCCGATAGTGGCAGCAAAGACGGCTCGAGAGGACGAATTGACAGTCGAAGAGACGAGCCGCGAGACGATCCGTGAAAGACGCCATCGAAGAAGACGCCAATGAGCGCCGGACTAAGATATGTGGGACAGCCAGAGTGTGGGTCCTGTT